>NC_090742.1:136273491-136280991 GCF_036898095.1 Palaemon carinicauda | reverse complement strand
AGAAGAGGGGAGCATAATAAAACGGAAGCCTGATTTGAACAACTTTTTTCATATTCACTGTTCCTGGTAAAGAAAAATATACAATGAAGTTCGAATTTCTAAAACAGTACTCCACGAGACTATGACCCATTATTTATGTGACAAGATTTATTTTCTATGCAAAGCATGCTATTATTGTTAGTCTCTTTTATAATTTCAACGGTCCTTATGATTTAACTATCAACTTATTAATGGCGACATTATTCATCATGTGTATCTCAATCTACGAACAGAAAATATAATTATCTCTTGAATGATCAAATTATCTCCCCTATTTAATAAAGAGCAAGTTTCTAGTTTTTTATATGTTGGATATATATATATATATATATATATATATATATATATATATATATATATATATATATATATATATATATATATATATATATATATAGCCTTTGCCAGACGTATACCTAACAGTCCCTAAGGTAGGGGGTGAAAAAGGTTAAATGTGTGTGTGTGGGTGTGTGCACATATCTATTTAAATATTCAACCGTCATTCTTGACGGAACGAGTACACTTTTAATTCATATTCCACCATGATATATTTGCTCATCTCAGTAAAAATTTAAATATTCTATTTAATGTAACCATCAACTCCCTTGGATGACCGAAGTACTGCAATCTAAAAATGACATATACACAATATCTGTAATCATAATTCCATATACGCATTAATGCTTTCATAACTAATATTGGAACAAAGGAAAGTTAATATTGTCCTAATGCCCTACTCTCTCTCTCTCTCTCTCTCTCTCTCTCTCTCTCTCTCTCTCTCTCTCTCTCTCTCTCTCTCTCTCTCTCTCAAATACTTATATACACATACATATATGTATGAACATATATGGGTGTGTGCATGTGTGTGTCTGTCTGCGTCTGTGCCTGTAAGTCTGGGTGTGTATGATCGCGTGTAAAATTAAAACCCCTTCAGGAAAAGTGTGTGTTCGTCCAATGACAAGAAGCGCTTCTTTTATTCTACATTTTGCCTATCTTCTGCTTCGCTATAAGATTTGGGTTATCTAAGGTAACGAAATACAAAGGAACGCCATTTACTGACTCTGATAAGAATACTGATAAAATATAATGTGTCAGGAAAAAATGTTGAATTATGGAAAAGATATAACCCCCCACCCCCCCCCCCCAAAAAAAAAAAAGCACAGATAAAAATCCAGGTAAAGAAAAGAAAAACTTCCCCATCGAGATGATATGAAAAGTCCAATCATATATGACGGACAGGACTTGGTAATATTCCTAGCGGCTGACCTCATGGGGCTATCAAAGACATCACACAATGAAAGGACCCGGGGAAAGGGGGCAGGAAGCCCATGTCCTGATGTTTGAAGTCTCTCCGATGTTAAAGGATTGGAGAAGAATGCAGTCTTTGGAATTAATAGCATCAGCAGATTCTAGGTTAAGAGATGTACTCGGATTTAGATACCTTGAAAAGAATTGTTTAGGTAGACTACATTTCCTTTTACGATTTTTTTTATCTTAATGGTATTATTTATAGAATTCCCATGGTACTATAGAGAGGGGGACCAGCATAGTTATCCTACAGCATTGAAGACTATTCAAAAGAAGAAATGAATTGTTCAGAGTATATTTGCACAAAAATGATATTATGGAGTATTTAAGTCTGACATCGAGTTTATTTATGGTCTAAAGTAGAGTCCTATATTCTATATGTGGAAGATGAGAAATCATGCTACTCAATAGTAACACAGAAATAGGGAATAGAATGCTTGGTGGGGTGTAACACCAAAATTTCAATTTTACAAAAGAGCAAAAATGGAATATACACAGAACCCGGAGGTTAGTTACTTCAGTTTTAAAACTCTGACACACTTTATCTTTCCAATGTATCGCTCCTAAGTCAAAATAAAATCTTGGGCAGAAGAGAAGTTGTAATATCAGTATTTAGTACAACTTAGAGAAAAAATATATTTCTGTACAGAAAAATTACTCTAGATTTGCTATATACTTAATGACTAATGTAATACCTTAAAAAACAGTTTCAAAAAAAATTGGAAGGTAAATTATTGACAATTTATGAATAAAAGTTATGCTATATTCTAATGTATATATGCAACTGGTTAGCTCTTTCTGAGTTGCGCGTGTTCATATCAGGCCTAATGATACCTTAAAAAACAGTTGCTAGCTAAACTATTTCTTATTCTACTGGCAAATAAGTCAAGGTTTATACGACACAAAATAATAGAAAATTCCCGTATTCTATTGCCGGTTGTGTTACTCGTATATGGAAGTTGCTGCTTTTATAATAATGAATGACCAAAAAATGTAACGATTAAAAAATTATTGATTGAATGAAATCTATTGCTACTCTCCATTCGACTCCACCAAATATACAAAATCTAATCATTAAAAATTTGGATGATATAACATTTATTCCCGTGTCATTCATCAAATTTCAATATTACAAAAAAAAAAAAAAATATTGTTCATAATATTAATAGAAAGACCAATACTCAATTCAAACCGCAATTCACTGAAATAATTACATATGGATGAAATGCAAATCATATCAGCAGCTTTCAGATATTATATATATATATATATATATATATATATATATATATATATATATATATATATATATATATATATATATATATATATATATATATATATATATATATATATATATATATATATACTACATATACATCCTTTCTGAGAGAGGATATATTATCGTGGTGAAAGAGTTTACGTATCGCCGTGATCAGGAAAGATGTATTAGTCAGGGCCACCTATGCTAGGTTGGTTTCCTGTCTACGATCAGACGAAAATCTTCCACCATAACCAATCAACGCTGGCCAGCGTGGTAATAAAAACTGGCCAAACCCCAAGCGTAAATTGACATGTCTGAGACCTTTGTACTGTAATGGACTGGAAACAGTTATGTTTGTTGTTGTTGTAGTGTATATATATATATATATATATATATATATATATATATATATATATATATATATATATATATATATATATATATATATATATAGATAGATAGATAGATAGATAGATAGATAGATAGATAGATAGATAGATAGATAGATAGATAGATAGATAGATAGATAGATAGATAGATAGATATATATATATATATATATATATATATATATATATATATATGTATGTATGTATGTATGTATATATATATATATTTATATATATATATATATATATATATATATATATATATATATATATATATATATATATATATATATATATATATTAGTCTAGTTGGTAGAGGGGGTCTGCGTGCACCCCTCGGAAATCAATTTCTAATTGATGTCTTCCTATGGGGAAAAATGTGTAGAAAACAGTTTGCTATGTTAAAAATTTGAAATATTGTCCCACGTGCCTATTTTATGCAAATTAAGCCGCCATTACATGAAAATACTAAAATCGCTATAACTCCGCCAATGCAACAGATAACTGCAAAAATAAGGTGTCTAGACCCAGGTTTTGAGGGTCTAGCATCAATATAAGACCAGTCTCATAGTGACCACACGTGTTCCTGACATGTAAGATATGCAAATTAGTGCCGCCATTACTGAAAAACCTATTTTTACCATATCTTTGCAAATGTTATAGCAATCGTGAAGAACGTGTTGTCTGTACCCTTGTTTTATGGGTTGATGTTTATTATTAGACTATATTTGAATGTGCCTTTTGCTTATTTGTTTTATTATAATGAGATATAGTCAGGTAATGAGAGATTCTGAGGGTACTTACCAATTAGTGTTTATTAAGCAGTGAAATATTTTTTATCATTTCATCATAGGTGGCAACACTTTACTGAATAGGAGAGGATGTGATTCATTGAATCCGTGTCATTTATATTGGATGAAGCAGTGTGTTTTTCAGCAATTTATGAATCATTCTAGGTTTATCTTTTCTAGGTTTATCATAATTTAGTCTGCTTATAGTCAGATAGGTAAAAGGTGTTTATATAATCTCTCAAGCTCTATTTGATAATACAATTAATGCAATTACTTGCATGACTTAGTGTCATTGGTAGTAATATTTCAAAACACTTCATCATGTTGGTTATAGGCCTATACTTCTCATTTCAGAGTAATAGTTTTGGAATAAGTTCGCCATCATGCCAAAGCGAAGGAATGCTGAATCTGCCAGCACTGAACGCACCAGCCTGAGCAAAAAGCCTGCTTCACCTGCACCTGTATGCATGCTTCATGTGTTATCCATCTCTGATCATGGGCCTTTTACCCCACTCAGTAGAATCAAAGGAACTGCATTTGATAAACTAAAGCACCTTCATGAAATCCGGGACCTGCGGCTCTGTCAGCCACATGCATCTCCCTATCGTATGCAGTCTGTATGCGACCAGATTCCTGAGACTGTCCCCGAGGACCTTGAAAATAATGGGTATCACCGTCAGTGTTATCAGCGGTTCTCTGGCAATCTGCATCTTATAGAAAATAAGACAACTGAGGAACCACAGGCATCCACCTCGCTATTGCATTCACCTCGTAGACATTCAACTGGACCTGTCTTTTCAGAGGAGTGCATTTTTTGTGAGAAAGTAGAGATCAAAGGTGCTGATCGAAAAACTGTACGACCTGTCCATTTCTCATCTTGGAGAAACAAGGAAAATGCATGGGAACAAATTGAATCGAGAGCTGAAAAAATGGGCATGTTTCGGCTTCATAGACGTGAAGAGTGAGTGAAAGAAGAGTGAGAAAGCTGTTCAAAGAGTCATCACTGCTGTCAGAAACTTCACGAATGCATTCACAATCCCAGATAAGGACAGGCTCTACTCCTTAGCCTCTGGTTCTCCTACATCCAAGGATGTTGAGAGGGATGTGCTGGAAGCTGACGCTGTAGGAAAAGCTGCAAAGGCTGACTTTATTACACGTTTGCAGAGCGGCCACCAAGGAAGCTTCTTCGACCCAATCAAAAGGAAGAAACTCAAGACCATGGAGGCATGCAACAAGAAGATCAAGCTCACATCATCGCAAGGAAAGGTAAGTTTATATTTCATTGAGCAAGTTATGTATTGTTAAGGGACTTTTGTACAATCTGTATTACAATATAAAATTATAATATATATTGTTATTTCAGGTCATACAGTATCAGGAGCAAAGCAATGTTGCATTCCTTCTCCTTGTGAAGTCACAGTGCCTAGATGAACCAATTGACTTGGATGAACTCATGAAGTACAGCCTGATGCCAGTGCCTCCAAGTATTGGAACATCAGATGGATTTTTTGCGAAGACCAACAAAGCCACCATTCTGCACTACCTGATGGAAGAGTTCAACCAAGATGAGCTGCCTTATCCAAAGGATGCCCTATTCATCCAGGATGGAATGGCACTTCTCCATGTCCTTTCTAACTTGCCCCCGACCTGTGGGGAGATCTGCCTTCAGATACTTGACCAGATGATTGCCAAAAAACATTTCTTGTTCTCAACTGACAGCTATTTTCCGGGATCCATCAAAGCTCAGGAAAGACTTCGACGTGGCAGCTCAGAGAGGATCATTCTTGCCGGACCAGCAACAAGAAAGCCATACGACTTCAAGGTGTTCCTTGCAAATGACGACAACAAGAAGCAGCTCTGTCAACTCATGCTGCAGGTATGGAGTGGCCAACAGGCGGCATCTAGACTGGAGAGAACCGAGATGGCAGTACTGATTGTCGAGGGGAGAGCTCATCAGTTCGTTTCCAAAGAAGGCAAGGTATGTGAAATTGCACCTTTATTTTTAGGATGACTACATTCATTTACATGTTAATCCAAAATATGCTCAATGACCTTTTTTTGTTTCAGGTCGAGGTGCTTGAGATGCCCACTATATACAGTAACCAGGAAGAGACAGATACGAGAGTGGTGTTGTACCTACATCATGCTGCTGCTCTTGGTTACAAGAATGCTGTGGTTAGAACCCCTGACACGGATATCTTCGTGATTCTACTCTACCATGCCCATGCTATCAAACTGACTGTGTACCTTGATACAGGATCAGGAAAGCAACGTCAGCTCATCAATGTATCTGAGCTTGCACAATCATTAGGGGAGGACTACTGTGCTACCCTTCTTGGCTTCTATGTCTTCACTGGGGAGGATTGTACCAGTGCTTTCAAAGGAAAAGGGAAGGTTGGTCCACTAAAAAAGCTTGAGAAGAACCCGAGATTCCACAAGGTGTTCAGAGAACTTGGGAATGACTGGAGCATAAATGGCCTAATGTTGAACCAGTTAGAACAGTTCACTTGCTTGATGTACAGCCAAAGTCGTGATTTGTCTGTGGATGCCGTCCGATCTAAGATGCTTCGAAAGATGGTAGGAGAAAATGAAAAATTAACATTGAAATCTAAGGTGGACTTTGCTCGCCTCCCTCCATGTCTTTCAGCATTGAAGCCCCATGTCCAGCGTGTGAACCACCGGGTTTGTTTGTACAAACGAGCTAACGAACCCATTTGTGAAAAGCCAAACCCCTACGACGAGGGCCAGGGATGGATAAAGACAGAAGAAGGCATGCTGGAACCATTGTGGTCATGTGGTCCAGTACTACCTACCTCACTAGTTGATCTCCTTGAAACTATTGATGATCAGGAGGAAGCAGAAGATAATTGCGAAGACGAAGAAACAGATTCATTTGACTTCGACAGCGATGAAAGCGATGACGATTGAAGCTTGTGATGACAGGGAACATTTAGATGATTTCCAGAAGCATCTATATCTTAATTTTTTTTTCTTCTTAATGTGCAAATGACACTTGTGATGAAAAAACGACTGGTCTTATGATGTTCTTTCACCCTTAAAATACGAGTACAGGCAACACGTTCTTCACGATTGCTATAACATTTGCAAAGGTATGGTAAAAATAGGTTTTTCAGTAATGGCGGCACTAATTTGCATATCTTACATGTCAGGAACACATGTGGTCACTATGAGACTGGTCTTATATTGATGCTAGACCCTCAAAACCTGGGTCTAGACACCTTATTTTTGCAGTTATCTGTTGTATTGGCGGAGTTATAGCGATTTTAGTATTTTCATGTAATGGCGGCTTAATTTGCATAAAAAAGGCACGTGGGACAATATTTCAAATTTTTAACATAGCAAACTGTTTTCTACACATTTTTCCCCATAGGAAGACACCAATTAGAAATTGATTTCCGGGGGGTGCACGCAGACCCCCTCTACCAACTGTACTATATATATATATATATATATATATATATATATATATATATATATATATATATATATATATATATATATATATATATATATATGTTAGATTTTGCCGGCTATCTCTATCTCTATCTCTATCGATTCATCATCTACTACTTCACTCTTTGCTCATGTAGGCCTGGACTTCCAACTTTTCTAGTGCCTTGTGGAGCCCAGTTGGAAGTTTGGTGAATTAATCTCTCTTAGAGAGTGTGAAGAGTATTCACAAAGCATC
>NC_090742.1:136260991-136268491 GCF_036898095.1 Palaemon carinicauda | reverse complement strand
TACAGTTTATGATTATCATAATTAGTATTAGAAAAAAAAATGTGTTTTAGGATTATGACGTCAAATCACAATTTTATGAATAGCCCGAGATATCTGAAGGCAAAAAGGCACTATATGAACCTAAAAATTGACAGGGGATATAGATTACAACTACATTGAAGAGATTATATATAAAATTTTTTTTTTCTTTTTTTTTTTTCTTTTTGAATAATATACACCTATCCTAGAAGCCTTGAATCCTAAGTATTCACATAGTTTAAAGATCCCTTTATTTTACAAATGAACTTAAATATGTTGCATTTTTCCGAAAATCACTACTCAATACAATCGAATTTCTTTATTCAAAAACTTTATACATAGAACATAAAATTTATAAAACCCAGAAAGATTATAATGATTGAGAAGTAGCTGTGAAAAGGTACATTTAGTTATACCTTGGTAGCATTTAATTTTTCATCCTCATTATATAACTGCTTAAGCATGTTTATATTTCTCTTGAATATTATGTAACAAATGTAAGTAGTGGGTTCAAAGCAGCGTAATATAAGATTGATAAGTATTCTTATTCAATAGTTATTTTTAAAAAATGGTATCAAATTGCTATTATTTATACGACCATATAGAATATTTTCTACATTATAATTAAAATTGTAGTTGTTTACTTATTTGATTTAACTTGGGGGACTTCATTTAGAGCTATATAAAAATAGGGATGAAGTCATAGTTACTGTATATACGATTTTCCTTTTTTCTTTTTACTCACGGACAACATACGATTCTAGAAGATAACTTCAATCTTCATGTATCTAGGTTAAGATATCAGTTGACTTAGGCCTAATCCTACTTTGACATATGATCTGTCGGAGGATAATGGATTATATCCATTAAAACAGAACTGCCTATTTAAGCCTGTGTTCCATTTCAAATGAGTTATCTAAGGGATTGCTTTTGTAGACCTATCCGTTTGGAATAAAAAAGATAAGATGCATTGTCAATATAATCCAGGAACTTCATAATAGAAATACTACAAATGAATTTATATATCACATGTAATATTCGTCTTCACCACTATGGTATACTAGTGGGCGAGACCCATCAAAAATTATTTAGGTATTAAGATCTTTTTTAACATATATACACACACCCTCTAACCAGGGTATGACTATCCCCCCCCCCCTCCATGCTTCCCCAAAGACGGTAAGACCTGTACGACCATATATATATATATATATATATATATATATATATATATATATATATATATATATATATATATATATATATATATGTATGTATGTATGTATATGTATATATATCTTTACAATTGGATTGTTAATTCTGGAATAATGTACGAATCTGAAATATATTGTCAGTAATATGTTTAGTATGGATTGTATTCATTTCTAATAAACTAACAAACCGAAATTATTGATACGACAAAAAAAAAAAAAATATTTTTAATTCACTACTACAAGAATATCCATGCGGATTTGTTTGCTATCTATTGGTAATCTTGATAATATATTAAATTGATAATAAACTACAGTCATGGGAAAATTCAAGCCTTTTTTACTGTTAAGGAATCCTCTCATTACGTTCACTTGCCTGGTCAACTGTGGGTCGAAATCCTCAGGAGCAAACGACGGCAATAAAGGCGATGGTTAATAAAAAAGAAAAACAAAATACTGGAATAAATGTTGCCGGGCATTTACCGTTTTAAAAATGGATATGTTGACGTTGAGTGATATTACGGTCAAACATCCGAAAAAGATAATAATAAAATAAGGGGTGAAATCACGGTAGCCTGTCTTTTACTGAAATATGGCTGTGAACGATACATTTTTACGGAGAATTTCCAATTAAAATTACGGTTTTATTTTTCTAACACTAGACGCTTTTGTAAGAATTCAATTTCTGCAAAAGGACCTTGAAGAACTTCCTCTTTTATAACGTTTCAGGTGAAAGACTTGAATATCCTTGGCAGTGAAATACTCTATTTTTATAACTTAATGCTCAAATGATGTAAGAGGAAGGATAATTTCACCTTGCACAATGGAGGTGTGGGTACGGCTTTTTTTTTTTTTTTCTTTTCCTTGCATTTTTACTGATTCTTTTCGCAAGAAGGCATCGGCTTCATATGAAATGCGGTATTATGTTTTCTTACTATTTTCATTCGGAATATATTTCTTGAAAATACTATTTCTTCAGAATAGTGAAGAACTGCGTTGCAAAATATAAACCTCTATTATTGTTAGTCGATTTTCTTTGAATTATCAAAGAGTTTATTGATTTTTTTTTTCTGATGCTGGTTTGTTTAATCATAATTATAAATAAACAAACGATTCAAAATGTTTCATTTCAGACTTTGTGACTATGTGATGTCTTTATCTATTTTCTTTTTTCATTTTGGTTATACAAGAAAAACGTGTCAATGCATGTATTCTTTTACAGTCTCTCTAATTTTGTATATTCTACATTTTCAGAACACTGTAGGTGCAATTAAAATTTTCTGTTCAAAAGCATGGTACGTAGATGAGGTACATGAATATGGAAATGATTAACTAATAAAAAAAAAAAATTGTCATGTTATGTGAAAGATTCCAACCTATGTCAGGTCAGAAAGATATATATATATATATATATATATATATATATATATATATATATATATATATATATATATATATATATATATATATATATATAAATATATATAAATATATATACACATAACATATATATAAAAAATATATATATATATATATATATATATATATATATATATATATATATATATATATATATATATATATATATATATACATATATATATATATATATATATATATATATATATATATATATATATATATATATATACATACATATATATATATATACATATATATATACATATATATATATATATATATATATATATATATATATACATACATATATATATATATACATATATATACATACATATATATATATATATACATATATATATACATATATATATACATATATATATATATATATATATATATATATATATATATATATATATACATATATATATATATATACATATATATATATATATATATATATATATATATATATATATATATATATATATATATATATATATATACACACATATATATATATATATATATATATATATATATATATAAATATATATATATATATATATATATATATTTTATATATATGTATATGTGTATATATATTTATATATATACATATATATATATATATATATATATATATATATATATATATATATATATATATATATATATGTATATGTGTATATATATGTATATATATATATATATATATATATATATATATATATATATATATATATATATATTATATATATATATATATATATATATATATATATATTTTATATATATGTATATGTGTATATATATTTATATATATGTATACATATATATATATATATATGTATATATATATATATATATATATATATATATATATATGTATATATATATATATATATATATATATATATATATATATATATATATATATGTATATATATATATATATAATCTTTCTGACCTGACATAGGTTGGAATCTTTCACATAACATGACAAATTTATATGATTTATAATGGTAATGATGATACTAGTGATAGTAAATAAACGGCAGAATAGAATTAAAAAATCCGCTTCTGGAGTTATGGGTGGAAGTCATTAGCAAAGAAAGGCTGCAGTGAGGGCAATAGACAACAATTTAAGAGAAGTATTTCTCAGGAGAGCAAAACTAAGAAATGGCTCTTTTTTATAAAGACTTTGCTGATAATTTCAATGTTTTCACCTCAAAATACTCTCTCTCTCTCTCTCTCTCTCTCTCTCTCTCTCTCTCTCTCTCTCTCTCTCTCTCTCTCTCTCTGGTCTCTTAATGCTCTTACGATGTACTATGAAGGATCTTTTGACCTCCAACAATGCATGTCCGGATACGTTTTGTTTTTCTTTATTTGGCTGTATTTTCGACGCTTCCTTCCACAGGAAAGCCTCAACGTCATGAGCATTTCCCTTAAAACAGCAAAGTAGAATTTCTTTTACTTATTCTCTCCATCGAGCAGCTTCCTCTCCCAAATGGGGAATACCTCGGGCCAAGAGGCGAAGAACAACGCTATATATCCAACTCTATTTTGAATCTCTAAGGATTTTTTTTTAATCATCAACTAAATTATTGAATCGAAAATATTAATGTTGATGACTTATATAAAACTTATTTTACTAGGTTAAGGTTATGCTCTCCTTACCTTGCTATTGAAACAGGTAGGTGGCGCAGACGAGGCCGATGTCGCCTCCCAGTAGAGGAGAGACTATGCCCTTGTGGAGAAGTACAAACGGAGCTCTATGTGGTAGAGTCATGCCTTAGTACGCATAATATATGAACTAATTATAACAAAAAATCATTTCATCAGATCCTTGCTGAAGATGTACAAACCACTGTGAAAATTGCTCACTCAATCTTGAACTGTTACCATAACATAGATATATTTTCTTTGGTTTAATATTAATTTCTAATTTTATGTTAACGTGATTCTTAGGAAATATGTTTAATGATTTTAATTGTAATATATGCCAAGGAACTATCATAAATCCTGTAATTTCATGGACTACTTTGTGTATAAATAATGTAAACATCCCGAAATGTATAATTGATTCATGATAATAGGTAATTATGTTTATTATAATTTTTAATGTAGAATTTGTAGTAAATAAAAATATATCGATCTATCTGTCTATCAATCTATCTATCTTCCTTTCTCTGCTGTTTAATTATCTATTATTATTATTATTATTATTATTATTATTATTATTATTATTATTATTATTATTATTATTATTATTATTAGCCAAGCTACAACCCTAGTTGGAAAAGCAAGATGCTATAAGCCCAAGGGCTCCAACAGGGAAAAATAGCCCAGTGAGAAAAGGAAACAAGGAAACAAACAAATGATGAGAACAGGTTAACAATAAATTATTCTAAAACAGTAACAACGTCAAAACAGATGTGTCCTATATAAACTATTAACTTCAAAAACAGATGTCATATATAAACTATAAAAAGACTCATGTCATCCTGATCAATATAAAAACATTTGCTCCAACTTTGAACTCTTGAAGTTCTACTGATTCAACTACCCGATTAGGAATATCATTCCATAACTTGGTAACAGCTGGAATAAAACTAATGTGTAGAATACCTTGTAGTATTAAGCCTCATGAGGGAGAAGGACTGGCTATTAGAATTAACTGCCTGCCTTGTATTACGAACAGGATAGATTTGACCCGGGAGATCTGAATGTAAAGGATGGTCAGAGTTATGAAAAATCTTATACAACATGCATAATGAACTAATTGATGATGGTGCCAAAGATTAATACCTAGATCAGGAATAAGAGATTTAATAGACCGTAAGTTTCTGTCCAACAAATTAAGATGAGAATCAGCAGCTGAACACCAGACAGGAGAACAATATTCAAAACAAGGTAGAATGAAATAATTAAAACACTTCTTCAGAATAGGTTGATCACCGAAAATCTTAAAAGACTTTTTCAATAAGCCAAATTTTTGTGCAACTGAAGACAAAGACCTATTGTGTTTATCAAAAGTAAATTTGATGTGGAGAATAAACACCTAAAATTTTAAAAGAGTCATACAAATTTAAAGAAACATCATCAATACTGAGATCCGGATGTTGAGGAGCCACCGTCCTTGACCTACTTACAATCATACTTTGAGTTTTATTAGGATTCAACTTCATACCCCACAATTTGCACCATGCACTAATTTTAGCTAGATTTCTATTAAGGGATTCAGCAACCCCAGATCTACATTCAGGAAATGGAATTGATGCAAAGAGAGTAGCATCATCTGCATATGTAACAAGCCTGCTATCTGGGCTAAACCACAAGGCATGTGTATATAGTATGTAAAGTAATGGCCCAAGAGCACTACCCTGTGGAACACCGGGTATCACATTTCTATACTCAGTCTGGTGCCCATTAACAACATCTCTTGATCTATTACTTAAAAAATCAATAATAATGCTGAGAAACGACCCACCCACTCCCAACTGTTTCAGTTTGAAAACAAGGGCCTCATGATTAACACGGTCAAAGGCAGCACTAAAATCAAAGCCAATCATATGAACTTCCCGACCACAATCAAGGAATTTCTGTACAGCATTGGAGATTGTAAGAAGGGCATCACATGCTCCAAGGCCTTTACGAAAACCAAATTGCAAACTAGGGAATAGATGATTACCTTCAGCAAATCTATTAAGACTTTTTGCCAGAAAACGCTCAGAAACTTTAGATAATATGGGAGTTATGGAAATTGGGCGGTAATCAGTGGGATTTGAGCTACCATATACACATTTACATAGAGGAGTAATGTAAGACTCAAAATTAATATTATGAGTTGAGGTAAGATAATGTTCAATGAAAATGTAGAGACAGAAAATGAGGTTTCAAGAGGATCCTCTAAAGATTGTTATTGAATATACGTACTTTGGACGGACAGTAAGTTTTTCCCTAGGAAATGAGACTAAAATTAAGATAGGGATAAGTATGGGATGGAGAGCATTTGTGAAAGAAAATGAAATTATGTTGAATAAAAGGCCACATTTTTCTACGAAAAATATTTAATCACATGGTCATACCAATATCAACTCATGCATCAAAACCCTGGAAGCTTACTTAAGCCTCAGAACATAAGCTAATTAAAATTCAGAGCTATGGAATATCAGTAAGTGACAGAAAAAGGGCAACATTAATAAGAGAACAAAGTAAAGTATTGGATATTCAAACATGTAAGAAAAAGGAATGAACATAGGCTGGACATATAAAGAGAATGACAGTCAATTGATGGACATTAAGAATGGGTCCCTAGAGATTATAAAAGAAGCAGAGGAAGGAAGAGAACACGATGGACTGACGAAGTAAGATAGTTTTTGAGGATGTGGATTGGCACAGACAAACCATAAACAAACGCAAGTGGAAGAACATTTCTAAGGTCTTTTTTCTGCAGTGGACTAGTAATGGTTGATGATATGTGTATATATACATATATATATATATATATATATATATATATATATATATATATATATATATATATATATATATACATATATATATATATATATATATATATATATATATATATATATATATATATATATATGTATATATATATATATATATATATATGTATATGTATATATGTATATATATATATGTATATGTATATATATATATATATATGTATATGTATATATATGTATATATATGTATATATATATATATATGTATATATGTATATATGTATATATGTATATATGTATATATGTATATATATATGTATATATGTATATATATGTGTATATATGTATATATATGTGTATATATGTATATA
>NC_090742.1:136250991-136253491 GCF_036898095.1 Palaemon carinicauda | reverse complement strand
AACCGTAGTAGGAAAAGCAGGATAGGCTAAAGGGCTCGAAAAGGAAAAAAATAGCCCAGCGAGGAAAGGAAATAAGGAAAAGGTTAGAACAGTGTGCCTGAGTGTATCCTCACGCAAGGGACCTCTAATCCAAGACGGTAAAAAAAAACATGGTACAGAGGCTATGGCACAAACCAAGACTAGCGATCAATAGTTAGATATTGTATTGTCCTTCTCCTAAAAGAACTACTTACCCTTACCAAGAGGAACATAGCCACTGAAAAATTACAGTTCAGTAGTTATTCCCTTACTTAACTGAAGAAAATATATAAGCTGGAAAAAATCTCTATACAAAAACTAGTAATTTGAAACAGACCGGGAATAAAATCACTGGAAAAAAGGATTGATGAGAATACATAAGGTCAGATGTCAGCTGGTCTACGGATTCCATGTCCACCCATGCACAACATCTGTACAAGCTGAGGTTGTCAATAGAGGCATACTGACCTCATCCAGGCAAACTGTTTCAAGTGGAAGAAGCTGTATCAGTTCACGAGAATTTCTTATAAATATGCCCGCTGAAACGACCAGAATTCACATAGTGGTTCCAGTTCTAAAGATTTACTTTGGTATCCAAACATCACGCGTCCCTAGGAGCTTTACGAACACGTATATACACATACATACATACACACACAAACACACACACACACACACACATATATATATATATATATATATATATATATATATATATATATATATATATATATATATATATATATATATATATATATATATATATATATATATATATATATCTTCTCTCAACCTTATTAATCCCCCTGTGTGAGTGTTTTGGGTGTAGGTGTTATTGCATTTAAGCACGAAAGTAGAATTTTTAAAAATGAATCAAACATGAAAAACCTAAACTGTATTTTGATTTTCTGTTCCTTCTTTCTTGCAAAGAAAATGAATGAGATTTTGAAGGTAATGACCTGTAATTCTTAATGACGGGAAATCCAGGCAATTGCTAATGCACTCAACCCAGAGAGGTGAATATCTCTTACATTACAATAATGTTGCAACGTTGTCTCGTTGTCTCTCTCTCTCTCTCTCTCTCTCTCTCTCTCTCTCTCTCTCTCTCTCTCTCTCTCTCTCTCTCTCTCTCTCTCTCTCTCTCTTTTAAATAAGGATTTCCAAACCTATTTATTCAGCGTCTGAAGTCTCATAATATAACAAAATATCACAAAAAAAAAGTTTTCAATTTATGGTGCTCTATTCAGGACTTTCTTATAAATGTAGCTGTGGTTACAAATTAACTCCATATCTGAGTTCCAAAGGTAAAAGTCATGAATAGTATAGGTAGTATGGGCACCAGCCACCCGTTGAGATACTACCGCTAGCGAGTTATGGGGTCCTTTGACTGGCCAGTCATTCTCTCTGGTTACGGTTCACTTTCCCCTTGCGTACACATACACTCAATAGTCTGGCATATTCTTTACAGATTCCCCTCTGTCCTCACACATCTGACAAAACTGAGATTACCAAACAATTCTTCTTCACCCAAGTGGTTAACTACTGCACTGTAATTGTGCAGTGGCTACTTTCCTCTTGGTAAGGGTAGAAGAGACTTTATAATTATGGTAAGCAGCTCTTCTAGGAGGACACTCCAAAATCAAACCATTATTCTGTAGTCTTGTGTAGTGCTATAGCCTCTGTACCATGTTCTTCCATTGTCTGGGGTTGGAGTTCTCTTGATTGAGGTTACACTCGGGAGCACTATTCCATCTGATTTTTCTTCCTCTGGTTTTGTTAATTTTTTTTTATATAGGAAATATTTATTTTGAAATTGTTACGTTTCTTAAAATATTTAATTTTTCCTTGTTTCCTTTCCTCACTGGGCTATTTTCCCTGATGGGGCCCTTGGGCTTGTAGTATCCTGCTTTTCCAACTAGGTATGTAGCTTACCAAGTAATAATAATAATAATAATAATAATAATAATAATAATAATAATAATAATAATAATAATAATAATAATAATAATAATGAATCGTTTTTTCATATGCTTTTACATTCAGTTCAATAAATATTAGGAGTTGTAAGTGAAAAGCACAGTTTGTAGACTACTTCTGTAGCAAGTTGCTACTTTTCAAAGAAACGTTACAGAATATAACGTTGAATAAGAATGAATTATGGACGCAAGAAATTGAATATTCATAATGGAAATTTACTGAAATAATGATTTTATGCGTATTTTTTTTCTCACGGATTAAATGCACAGAAATAATTATGTGAATTTTAAACCTCATATCCTGAAAATACATGATATTTCTCTATCTGTACTAAGTATAAAATACATTTGCAATAATGAATTATCATAAGCAAAGCCATCCCGATATTCTGAGAAATGAGAATGCCGATATCCTCAATATTCTTTGGAGATTTCTAAGAGTTATATGTAATTTAGATCTGTATTAAATAGCTATAGCTAAGAAATCCACTATGTATTCGGTTAAT
>NC_090742.1:136230362-136240362 GCF_036898095.1 Palaemon carinicauda | reverse complement strand
GTCAATCCTTTTTTCCAGTAATTTTATTCCCGGTCTGTTTCAAATTACTACTTTTTGTATAAAGATTTTTTCCAACTTATATATCCTCCTCAGGTATGTAAGGGAATAACTACTGAACTGTAATTTTTCAGTGGCTATGTTCCACTGGGTAAGGTTAAGTAGTTCTTTTGGGAGAAGGACAATACAATATCTAACCATTGATCGCTAGTCTTGGTTTGTGCCATAGCCTCTGTACCATGGTTTTTTACTGTCTTGGTTTAGAGGTTTCTTCCGTAAGGATACACTCAGACACACTGTTCTAACCTTTTCCTTATTTCCTTTCCTCACTGGGCAATTTTTTCCTTTTAGAGCCCTTTGGCCTACCCTTTCTTACGGTTATAAATTAGCTAATAATAATAATAATAATAATAATAATAATAATAATAATAATAATAATAATAATGATATTAATAATATATTTCCGTGTATCTTACTTTGCTTGGGAAGGTTTCCACATTATGCAATATTTCCGTGAAACCTAAATACAAGAAATACAGAAATCTAATAACTTTTCACATAGTCTAAGTCTTTACAACATTAAAATCACATCTTTGTGTTATCTTACTGCATAATTCCCGTCGCTTTATATTATTCTCTCTTCCACCCACATTCTTAAAAGGAAAAATTGCATGTTACTCTTTCCGACATTCTCTGACTATTTTACGAGAGCAATGGAGCGAAAAGCTTCGAAACCTTTTCTTGTTATTCATGAGTGTGTGGGCGAACCGAGCAATCAGATTGTATGGAACAGTTGAGGAAAGATTCAGATAAAATGTGGACCCCTTAGCCTCCTTTATGGCACTCTAAGCCATACTGATTGATGTGAGTCCAAAGTGGTCGTTTTCTTTGGGAGAGCTGCGTTTTTTGCCTTTGCAATAATTTTGGGGTATTTCATAATCAATTTTATATTATAATGGATTTATATTACACTAAAATATCATACATTTTGGGTTTATATAAAAGCTACGTATGATTTACCAAAAATAATGGTTTAAAACATCTGTTGAATAACGTGGAAATTATTAACATTGTTTGGTAATTATATGGAAGATCTATCATTAGCTACACTTAAATTATATGTTCTGTAGGTGACATATTTTGAATGGCATGGATAAACAAGTAGTTTTATCATTTGCAACAATAATGTCTTAAGTTGACATCATTATACTGTCGGTAAGCGTAAGTTCTTAAGCCACTCACAATAAACTAGATTATGTAATAAACATGCTACCGACACATAGATACAAAATTAATGCTTCCTTACTAATAGATGTCGCTGGAAAGTAATGACAAAACACTAATTTCCTAGTTGATTCACTTGGGACGAAAATTCCTGTGTTTTGAGGAAATATATTAAAAAACCATGGGATAATTGTAACAGTTAGCTTTTCTTTTAAATCTGTCAAGTATCAATTTAAAAAAAAAAATATTTCTATAGAATATAACTACTTTTATTACCATAAACTGAGTTATGTGCACCTAAACGTCATTTCACCAACCATCTTGCTATTTTTTCATCCTATATCTCTTTGTGAATAGTGGATTTAAAACTTCCCCTCTGTGGTTCTCATTAAACAGAGTATGAGAAATGGGTTATAGAATCAGCGTTATGGCTTATTAAATTTATGAGCCTTTAATTAGGCTCGGATGGAGAAGAGGTGGGGTCAGCTGGTCTTTATCTGTTATTACCTTTCGCATTCAACAAAAGCCATAAAGTAGTAAACTGTTATTCAATGGTAACCTAATGTTAAAAAGAAAATCATAAAATTTGTTTTTCATTTCCATACGATCCTTTCATCGAAGCTAATTCTCCATTCCTATCATGAATGAATTTATATCTACTTTGGAGACCACATAAACATTTACAAAGTTCTCGTATCGTGAGCTACTGGTGCTAATTTCACATATCCTTCATTGTATTGAACCAGGGATATTCGAAAGGAATTACTACAGATTAAAAAATAAATAAAAAAAAAAGTACATACCATACAAGGTGTCCGATTAAACCTGTGTAGTCCAAAAATGGGGAAATTATTTCCCTTAAATGTAATTTCAATTGGAAGAGCATGTACCAGTCTTCTACATGATTTATAGATTCACATGACTTCCTTATCCATTGTTTTTTTTTTTTTTTTTTTTTTTTTTGCATACACACACACACACACACACATATATATATATATATATATATATATATATATATATATATATATATATATATATATATATATATATATATATGTGTGTGTGTGTGTGTGTGTGTGTGTGTGTGTGTACTGCGTTTGAGAGGTTATTTAAGCCCACGAAGGTAATAAATAACACCGTAAGAAGCCGGCAGCACGTCTTTGGACATAAAATTCCTCTATAAGAACATTAATTGGACAGTTCTCTCTCTCTCTCTCTCTCTCTCTCTCTCTCTCTCTCTCTCTCTCTCTCTCTCTCTGAGCTTTAGTCATTGGCACTCTGACTTTATTACTTCCGTAGAACGCTTTTTTTAAATGAAAACCACCAAATATCCGGGTCTATAAGGAAGGTAGAATACCGTACTAAGCTGTAACTCTTTTTTACTGGAAAAAATTTCCTATGCTCAACTTGTACAATATATATATATATACATATATGTATATATATATATATATATATATATATATATATGTATATATATTTACATGTAAATATTTATATATATATATATATATATATATATATATATATATATATACATAAATATATAAATAAATATACACACACAAACATATATATATATATATATATATATATATATATATATTTATATATATATATATATATATATATATATATATATATATATATATATATATACATATATGAATATTTGTATGTATGTATGAATGTATATACTGTATGTGCATTTTATATATATATATATATATATATATATATATATATATATATATATATATGTGTGTGTGTGTGTGTGTGTGTGTGTGTGCATATACAATATATGCAAATATATAATAATATATATGTATATATATATATATATATATATATATATATATATATGTGTGTGTGTAATATATATATATGTATATATATATATATATATATATATATATATATATATATATGTATATATATATAAATATATATATTTATACTTACTAACTTCGGGGACCTTGGACTAGGCTGATCCATCGCTGCTTAACGGGGACAGAAAGAGATAGAAAGCCAATAAACAGACGGAACTCGAAGGACATGTCTGAAGCCTTTTTCTCCAGTAGTGCTAGTAACGCTGATGCTGATATATATATATATATATATATATATATATATATATATATATATATATATATATATATATATACATATATTAGGATGCATGTGCTTGTGTGTATATATCGATGTTTGTGTGTAATGCTATAGTTGGGGTTATATGTACGACTATGTAATTGTTCGTATTTGCTGTAGCTGGCATCTAAATACCCCCAACTCGGCAATTGGTTGCTTTGTAAATTACTCGCTGCAAAGTTAATTGAATTTTGAGATCTTGTTACAAGCCGAGAAGAGGCGCTGTCATTAATTTACTCATCTTGTTGATTAAACCGATACAATTTGAGATATTTTTTTTTTTCCAATTACATATGATTTGATTTCAATTGAAGTCTAGTATTATAACAGAAGTAAATTGGGGTTTTAATGGATTTCTCAAGTATTTCGAAGTAATATTTAATCATGAGATAACTTTCGATTCTTATGTCAGCCACTCGTCTAAGTCTGTATTTCATGTATCTAGGAAACGTTTGATTATTAAGGAGAATTATCTAATGGCAAAGAGGCGGAATAATAAGAATTCTAACGGAAGAGAGAGAGAGAGAGAGAGAGAGAGAGAGAGAGAGAGAGAGAGAGAGAGAGAGAGAGAGAGAGAGAGAGGGTGGGGGCGGTGGATATTAATCTTCGTGTTGCCAAATTATCACTTTAACCTTCAAAGCTAATTGCCCCATAATGAATAACAAGCCGACTCCTCCCATTCAGTCATTCAGGGGCCTAAAGAAAACGTCGTTTACCAAGATCGAGGGTGGCCCAGCAACTATGAGAATAATGCGGCTAACTAAACGGCTGTACTATCACGTGCAACAGTATGCTATCAAGTCTCATCTTATGCAAACACACAACCAAGAAATCATATGAGAAAATATTGTATACAATACGAAAATCATCTACTGCGTCCATGACAGGAGGCCCCTCAGGGTAGTCGAAGCTCTCCTTTTCCAACAGGGGAAGCCTGCACTCAACATAACACAAGAGATGTTGCTACTCCTGCAATGGAAAATAATATTGACTACCACAACGTCCCGAGCATATGGCGAGCAACCCAGAAAATCACTTAGTAGCTCACATCCACCTGAGATTTCTTACTGGGAATACTAAGGTCTATGGAATACATAGGGGAATACACTCACGTCACTCACCCCTGGGCAGTTTATGCTGGGATCACACATTCCTGTATCTTGCTCTAGTATTCTCTCGTAAGAGGATTTAATGGTAGTTGGCCACCAAACACGCAAAACTTTAGGTCATGAGAAGTAAAACCGAATGGGGGGTGGGGGCAGTACGACTGCCGCCATTTTTTGAGGGGAACGGAGCGGGGATGAGTACACCTGGCGCATTTTTTTTTTTTTTTTTTTTGGTGGTGGGGGGGGGGGGGTAGGGCACACGTACTGTCCGGAACACGCATTATCCAATTTGCGTTCTCTTCAATCACGTTATTCTGCCAACAATGGAGAATTGACCAGTCAAAGAAGACCGGCTGTGATTTTTGCATTAATATCCGAGAGAAGACTCTTCCATTCCAGTGTAATAAGATCTAGATAATGAGCAAGGAAAATGTTTGTTCGAAACCTTGCAACATCAAGAATTCTATCACTACAACTACTGCTGTTCCAGATCACCTTACTTCAAACTGTCACCCGCTTCCATCCGGACTTCACATACGCAACTAATTCCGCTTGTAAAAATTACTTTTCGTCAATACTGGTGGAAAGCAGAGCACTTGAAAGAAAATCTATAAAAAAACAGTGAGAAATATTCATGCAAGTGGAATTCTGCTAAGACAGCAATAATATACAACTCTACATGTTTCAAAGAGTTTCCAGAATTATTATTATTATTATTATTATTATTATTATTATTATTATTATTATTATTATTATTATTATTATTATTATTACATATCGAGTAGCATCGGGATGAGGACTATGAAGCGTGAAGTAGGAGATGATGAATGGAGAAGTATTGATTTAAAAGCTCAAAATAGAGACGACTTGCGAAATTTAACCGAAGCCCTTTGCGTCAATAGGCGTAGGAGGAGATGATGATGAAATAATTAATCTCTGGATATTACTACCTGCATAATATACACACATCTTGTTATTCTAATGACAAGCAATTGCACCAGAAGCTCTTTCTGCAACGTAGCATTTGAATACTCACGGCAAATTTTAATTACACTCACAACACGGGAGTACAAATCAATCAATTCGTATTTATTCAAACAACTGGATTCCGGGTCATAGATCAATGCTGCTGGAAGCGTTTCTAATTGCATTTCAGTAATAGTTCCCAAGATATAAGCTTGAACAGTGAAGGAGATATGCTGTGTTGTCAGTACAGATAGAGAAAAAAAAACACAAATTTAATTCGAGAGTTTGAATTCGTGGAGATATGTATTAACACACACACGCACGCACACACACACATACATACATACATACATACATACATACATATATATATATATATATATATATATATATATATATATATATATATATATATATATATATATATATATATATATATGAAGTTCAAGATAGAGACGACTGGCGAACTCTAACAGAGGCCCTTTGCGTCAATAGACGTAAGAGGAGATGAAATGTATATATATATATATATATATATATATATATATATATATATATATATATATATATATATATATATATATATATAAATATATATATATATATATATATATATATATATATTTATAAACATGTATAATATATATATATATATATATATATATATATATATATATATATATATATATGAGGCCAATTACTTCAACCCGTAATTGTGTAACCTACAATATATCTAAGTGGATAGCAAAATTACTTTCCCCATGTCTTGGCACCATATCATATTCTCATTTAAAAGATACTTGTAATTTTGTTGATAGAATTAGAAATATTGATCTTCACAACAAAACGTTAGTCAGTTTTGATGTTGAATCCTTATTTACCAAAGTCCCAGTACAACAATGTCTTCAGTACCTGAGTAACAAAATTGATACATTAGATTTAAGTATACCTATACCTAATGATATTTTTATAAAGTTGATAGAATTGTGTGTTTCTGAGTCTTATTTTACTTGTAACGGTCAGTTTTTCTCTCAAATATATGGTCTTCCCATGGGTTCCCCTCTGTCTCCTGTTTTAGCAAATATTTTTATGGAATTTTTTGAAACAGAACTTTTACCTGACATTTTAGATTTTGACATTACATGGGTGAGATATGTAGATGATATTTTTGCACTTGTTCCATTGATAACTTTTCAGTGTCTTTAAAAAATCTCCACCCTTCAATTAAATTTAAAGTGGAAATAGAAAATAATAATGAATTACCCTTCTTGGACACACTGGTAATCCGTCCGGAAGTTGGCTGTCCTAAATTCAAGGTTTACAGGAAAGAAACGCATTCGGATTCTTATATACATGCATTTTCAAACCATACAAAAACTACAAAATTGGGAGTTATTTCTAACTTATTTTTAAGGGCATATAAAGTTTGTGACCACGAATTTCTTGAATTTGAAATAAGCTATCTTAAAAGGGTTTTCAAAAATCATGGCTATGATTCTGGTTTTATCGAAAAGGCACACTTAAAAGCAAAAAAGACATATTATGTTGCAAAAGAAAGAGAACCATTTCTAAAAGATGATGAGTGTCATCTTATCATTCCTCAAACAGGCCAAGACAACAAATTACTTGACACCTGCCTGAAAAGTTGTAAAGTAGTTGGGGTATATAAAAATAATCTAACTATTAAAAAGGTGTTGACAAAATCAGGTAAAGGAAAGGCTGCCAAACAAGCATGTATATATAAACTACCATGTGGTTCATGTGATAATGTTTACATAGGAGAATCAGTAGATTTTGAGAGAAGAAAAAGAGAACATAGAGATTCCATTAGAAGAGGTGATGAAAATAGCGCTGTTTTTAAACATATGACACGGGAAAATCACCCAATAGATTTTAAGAATATGGACAAATTGATATCAATGCCTGATACACATAGACGGAAACTGAATGAAGCTGTTTTAATTCAGAATTCTAATAATTTTAATATATATCAAAGTAATTTTAAATTCGATCAGTTTTTAAATAATATTGTAAAAAACAATGTAACTATTGTTAAGTAATTGTTAAAAGATGTAAACAAACCACCGTGAAATGCTGTTAATATTCGCCAAGACTGTAACGGGCTTTTCATCTCTTAAGAACCTTTCTGTACCTCTTTTTCAAAAATTTGTAACCATTTGTATTCTGAAGAGGAAGGGAGATGGTCCCTTCGAAAGCTAAATAAACTTCTATTTTTCATACATTGTGGGTTATTTTATTTTTCCTAAATACACGGAAAATTGAGAATTTTAATGTATATATATATATATATATATATATATATATATATATATATATATATATATATATATATATATATATATATATATACACAACCATTACTAGTCCACTGCAGAAAAAGGCCTCAGAAATGTTCTTCCACTTGCGTCTGTTTATGGTTTGTCTGTGCCAATCCACATCCTCAAAAACTATCTTACTTCGTCAGTCCATCGTCTTCTCTCCCTTCCTCTGCTTCTTTTATAATCTCTAGGGACCCATTCTTAATGTCCATCAATTGACTGTCATTCTCTTTATATGTCCTGCTTATGTTCATTTCTTTTTCTTACATGTTTGAATATCCTCTACTTTACTTTGTTCTCTTATTAATGTTGCCCTTTTTTCTGTCACTTAGTGATATTCCTATTTTTATTCTTTCCATAGCTCTGAATTTTAATTAGCTTATGTTCTGAGGCTTTTGTAAGCTTCCAAGGTTTTGATGCATGAGTTGATATTGGTATGACCATGTGATTAAATACTTTTCTTAGAAAAATGTGGCCTTTTACTCAACATAATTTCATTTTCTTTCACAAATGCTCTCCATCCCATACATATCCCTATCTTAATTTTAGTCTCATTTCCTGGGGAAAAACTTACTGTCCGTCCAAAGTACGTATATTCAATAACAATCTTTAGAGGTTCATTTAGAAACCTCATTTGCTGTTTCTACATTTTCATTGAACATTATCTTACTTCAACTCATAATATTAATTTTCAGTCCTACATTACTCCTTTATGTAAATGTGCTTGTTGTAGCTCAAATCCCACTGATTACCGCCCAATTTCCATAACTCCCATATTATCTAAAGTTTTTGAGCGTCTTCTGGCAAAAAGTCTTAATAGGTTTGCTGAAGGTAATCATCTATTCCCTAGTTTGCAATTTGGTTTTCGTAAAGGCCTTGGGGCATGTGATGCCCTTCTTACAATCTCCAATGCTGTACAGAAATTCCTTGATTGTGGTCGGGAAGTTCGTATGATTGGCCTTGATTTTAGTGCTGCCTTTGACCGTGTTAATCATGAGGCCCTTATTTTCAAACTGAAACAGTTGGGAGTGGGTGGGTCGTTTCTTAGCATTGTTATTGATTTTTTAAGATCTCAAGAGATGTTGTTGATGGGCACCATAGTGAGTATAGAAATGTGATATCCGGTTTTCCACAGGGTAGTGCTCTTGGCCCATTACTTCACATACTATATACACATGCCTTGTGGTTTAGCCCAGAAAACAGGCTTGTTGCATATGCAGATGATGCTACTCTCTTTGCATCAATTCCATTCCCTGAATGTAGATCTGGGGTTGCTGAATCCCTTAATAGAAATCTAGCTGAAATTAGTGCATGGTGCAACTTGTGGGGTATGAAGTTGAATCCTAACAAAACTCAAAGTATGATTGTAAGTAGGTCAAGGACGGTGGCTCCTCAACATCCGGATCTCAGTATTGATGATGTTTCTTTAAATTTGTATGACTCTTTTAAAATTTTAGGTGTGGTTCTCCACATCAAATTTACTTTTGAGAAACACATTAAGTCTGTGTCTTCTTCAATTGCACAAAAAAAATGGCTTATTGAGAAAGTCTTTTAAGATTTTCGGTGGTCAACCTATTCTGAAGAAGTGTTTTAATTTTTTCATTCTACCTTGTTTTGAGTATTGTTCTCCTGCCTGGTGTTCAGCTGCTGATTCTCATCTTAATTTGTTGGACAGAAACTTACGGTCTATTAAATTTCTTATTCCTGATCTAGATATTAATCTTTGGCACCGTCGTTCAATTAGTTCATTATGCATGTTGCATTAGATTTTTCGTAATTCTGACCAACCTTTACATTCAGATCTCCCAGGTCAAGTCTATCCTGTTCGTAATACTAGGCATGCAGTTAATTCTAATAGCCAGGCCTTCTCCCTCGTGAGGCTCAATACTACATAGTATTCTAAACATTAATTTTATTCCAGCTGTTACCAAGTTATGGAATGATATTCCTAATCGGGTAGTTGAATCAGTAGAACTTCAAGAGTTCAAAGTTGGAGCAAATGTTTTTATGTTGATCAAGCTGACATGAGTCTTTTTATAGTTTATATATGACATATCTGTTTTTAAAGTTAATAGTTTATATAGGACATATCTGTTTTGACGTTGTTACTGTTTTAGAATAATTTATTGTTAACTTGTTCTCATCATTTGTTTGTTTCCTTGTTTCCTTTTCTCACGTGCTATTTTTCCCTGTTGGAGCCCTTGGGCTTATAGCATC
>NC_090742.1:136215362-136220362 GCF_036898095.1 Palaemon carinicauda | reverse complement strand
ATCAAAGAATCTCTAAACGCACTGAAAACCGATAATTTATTCTGAGACCCATAACATTTATGTATCACATTATTTTCAAACGCACTGAAAACCGATAATCTATTTTGAGAACCATAACGTGTATGTATCACAGAATCTTTAAACGCACTGAAAACCGATGATTTATTCAGAGAACCATAACATGTATGTATCACAGAATCCTTAAACGCACTGAAAACTAATAATTTATTCTGAGAACCATAACATTTATGTATCACAGAATCTTTAAACGCACTGAAAACCAATAATCTACTCTGAGAACCATAACATGTTTGTATCACAGAATCTTTAAACGCACTGAAAACCGATAATTTATTCTAAGAACCATAACATTTATGTATCACAGAATCTTTAAACGTACTGGAAACCGATAATTTATTCAGAGAACCATAACATTTTTGTATCACAGAATCTTTAAACGCACTGAAATCGATAATTTATTCTGAGAACCATAACATTTATGTATCACAGAAACCTTAAACACAATAACAACTGATAAGTGACTTTGATAGTGAGATACAGACATACGGGAAGAGAACATTGGCAGCACTGCACATTCATGTTGACCTGAATTTTCCAAATAAGTCAAAGCTATGTCTATACACGTGTACATTATCCACAAAATGACTCTCCGTCACTAATTTGAATAATTTCTAAAGAGACAAACTAATTCAGCGCTCGCTTTTAACTCCCTTGGACGCTGGTCATCTACTAATGACATAAGTATAATTCAGGTCTGATAGACAATTATGAAGCAATTTACTGGGTAATTTGCTCATCAGTCTTGGCTTCGCCTTTCAATTCCCAATGAATTCCATTGTCTGATGACTTTACTCGACCACTTTACGAAAGAGCAATTGGTGGAGGAGATCTTGAGTCCTTCGTTTAACTTCATTAGGCTTCATATATCGGTAGTTATAATAGTAAGGATGGTAGTAATAGCAGAAGGAGTATTATTACTGGAATTGAAGTAGTATAGGAATTAACACTAAAATAGTACTTTTGATGATAATATCGACACCATTCTGACGAATGTATACCATTTTTATAAATGGCACTCTCGGTGGTCCTTCTTAGCACAAAATAATCTTGTCTTTATTAATGTAATTATAAATTTAATTTCATCTAAAATACACAAATCCTTGAAGTCTTACATTATAGTATTTATTCAATGTATAGAAACGTTGAAAAATTCTAATTTTGAATAAGTATATGCGACCTGCTTCTATCTTTAAAATACCAAAAATGGCTGAAATAGTAATCTCAGTTTTATATATAGTTTAAAGTAAAAGGAAGTAAATTAAATATATACACTATATATATATATATATATATATATATATATATATATATATATATATATATATATATATATATATATATGTGTGTGTGTGTGTGTGTATCTTTACATATACAGTATATATATATATATATGTATATATATATATATATATATATATATATATATATATATATATATATATATGTATATATATATATATATATATATATATATATATATATATATATATATTTATATAATTATATATATACAGTATATGTATGTATATATGTGTGTGTATATATATATATATATATATATATATATATATATATATATATATATATATATATATATATTTATAGTTTTATATAATTATATATATACAGTATATGTATGAATGTATATATATATATATATATATATATATATATATATATATATATATCTATATATATATATGTGTGTGTATACATATATATATATATATATATATATATATATATATATATATATATATATATATATATATATATATATATATATATATATCCCTTTTCACATATATATATATATATATATATATATATATATATATATATATATATATATATATATATATATATATTTATTCATTTATGTGGGTGTGTTTGTGAGTGTGTGTGTTAATTCTACGTTACTCTTGTAGGGTGGTTAGGCACCCCCAAATAATCCAAATTTGGCAGTTGCAGTCCTACCAAGAAGTTGTTTGATTTAAAGAAGGGAAATAAGCAAGAAAATTATGACAGAAGAAATATTACAGAATCAATAGTGAATTTATTGGACAAAGATTATACTCACTTAAAGAAAATATATATATGGCTTAACTAGGTATGTAAGTTTGTTATTATTATTATTATTATTATTATTTATAAAAACAATGTTTTTATTAATATTACTATCACCAATACTATTTTCATGGTATTATTATGATGATAATAATAATAATAATAATAATAATAATAATAATAATAATAATAATAATAATAATAATAATAATAATAATTATAAAGATTATGATAATAATAATAATAATAATAATAATAATAATAATAGTAATAATAATAATACATACATACATATACCATAGCACTTTCCCTAATTTTGGACGGGTAACCGACATCAACAAAGAAACAAAAAAAAAAAAAAAAAAAAGGGGACCTCTACTCTCTACGTTCCTCCCAGCCTAACAAGGGACTCAACCAAGTTCAGCTGGTACTGCCAGGTGTCACAGCCCACCCTCCCACATTATCCACCACAGATGAAGCTTCATAATGCTGAATCCCCTACTGCTGCTACCTCCGCTGTCATCCAAGGCATCGGAGGAAGCAGCAGGACCTACCGGAACTGCGTCACAATCGTTCGCCATTCATTCCTATTTCTAGCATGCTCTCTTGCCTCTCTCACATCTATCCTCCTATCACCCAGAGCTTCCTTCACACCATCCATCCACCCAAACCTTGGCCTTCCTTTTGTACTTCTCCCATCAACTCTTGCATTCATCACCTTCTTTAGCAGACAGCCATTTTCCATTCTCTCAACATGGCCAAACCACCTCAACACAATCATATCCACTCTAGCTGCTAACTCATTTCTTACACCTGTTCTCGCCCTCACCACTTCATTCCTAACCCTATCTACTCGAGATACACCAGCCATACTCCTTAGACACTTCATCTCAAACACATTCAATTTCTGTCTCTCTATCACTTTCATTCCCCACAATTCCGATCCATACATAACAGTTGGTACAATCAATTTCTCATATAGAACTCTCTTTACATTCATGCCCAACCCTCGATTTTTTACTACTCCCTTAACTGCCCCCAACACTTTGCAACCTTCATTCACTCTCTGACGTACATCTGCTTCCACTCCACCATTTGCAACAACAGCAGACCCCAAGTACTTAAACTGATCCACCTCCTCAAGTAACTCTCCATTCAACATGACATTCAACCTTGCACCACCTTCCCTTCTCGTACATCTCATAACCTTACTTTTATCCACATTAACTCTCAACTTCCTTCTCTCACACACTCTTCCAAATTCTGTCACTATTCGTCCAAGCTTCTCTTCTATGTCTGCAACCAGTACAGTATCATCCGCAAACAAAAACTGATTTACCTCCCATTCATGGTCATTCTCGTCTACCAGTTTTAATCCTCGTCCAAGCACTTGAGCATTCATGTCTCTCACCACTCCATCAACATACAAGTTAAATAACCATGGCAACATCACACATTCCCTGTCTCAGCCCCACCCTCACCGGAAACCAATCACTCACTTCATTTCCTATCCTAACACATGCTTTACTACCTTTGTAGAAACTTTTCACTGCTTGCAACAACCTTCCACCAACTCCATATAAACTCATCACATTCCACATTGCTTCCCTATCAACTCTATCATACGCTTTCTCCAGATCCACAAACACAACATACACCTCCTTACCTTTTGCTAAATATTTCTCGCATATCTGCCTAACTGTAAAAATCTGATTCATACAACCCCTACCTCTTCTAAAACCACCCTGTATTTCTAAGATTGCATTCTCTGTTTTATCCTTGATCCTATTAATCATTACTCTACCATACACTTTTCCATCTACGCTTAACAAACTAATACCTCTTGAATTACAACACTCATGCACATCTCCCTTACCCTTATATAGTGGTACAATACATGCACAAACCCAATCTACTGGTACCATTGACAACACAAAACACATATTAAACAATCTCACCAACCATTCAAGTACAGTCACACCCCCCTCCTTCAACATCTCAGCTCTCAAACCATCCATACCAGATGCTTTTTCCTACTCCCGTTTCATCTAGTGCTCTCCTCACTTCATCTATTGTAATCTCTCTCTCATTCTCATCTCCCATCACTAGCACCTCAACACCTGCAACAGCAATTATATCTGCCTCCCTATTATCCTCAACATTCAGTAAACTTTCAAAATATTCCGCCCATCTTTTCCTGGCCTCCTCTCCTTTTAACAACCTTCCATTTCCATCTTTCACTGTCTCTTCAATTCTTGAGCAAACCTTCCTTACTCTCTCCACTTTTTTTCCAAAACTTCTTCTTATTCTCTTCATATGAATAACCTTATCCCTGACCCTAGCTCAGGTCAGCTGCCCTCTTTGCCTCATGTACCTTGCGCTTTACTTCCACATTTTTCTCTTTATATTTTTCATACTTCTCTATTCTATTACTCTGCAGCCATTCTTCAAAAACCCTCTTTTTCTCTTTCACTTTTACCTTCACTCCTTCATTCCACCATTCACTGCCCTTCCTCATGCTGCCTCCAACAACCTTTTTTCTACACACATCACTTGCAATCCCAACAAAATTTTCTTTTACTAACTTCCACTCCTCCTCTAAATTGCCAGTTTCTCTTTCTTTCACTTCGTCATATATCATTTTCAACCTTTCCTGATATTTACTTTTTACCCCCGGTTTTATTAGCTATTCAACCCTCACTACCTCCCTTTTACATCCACCTACTCTACTCCCCCATTCTTTTGCTACAACTAATTTTCCTTCCACCAAAAAATTATCAGACATACCGTTAGCCATACCCATAAACACGTGCACGTCTTTCAATCTTCCAAAAATTCTTTTAGTTATCAAC
>NC_090742.1:136202428-136204862 GCF_036898095.1 Palaemon carinicauda | reverse complement strand
ACTCGGAATCTAGATCATTGGGAGCCACCTTAACCTTTGAGATAGAGCACTTTTATTTAAGCACTCTGTAGTAACAAAAGATGTCAGTAGCTTCAGCATTATTACAAACAATCATCCCAACTCGTTCGCTATTGTCTCTACCCACTATGTACAACCGTAGTCTATATAAAAATTCTAAGGTGACTCATGACCATGGCAATGAACAATTTGTCTTATGAAAGAAGAGGGATGTTCGACTGTGTCTTGACATAGCCGTGTTATCATCAAGAACTGTAATCCATACAGTCGATGCGACATGTTATGCGATAATCCTTTTACTGGAACGAAAAACATTTGCCTTTCCCTTTAGCATTAATAACAAAACATAGCACGTGGACAGTTCGAGAAAGCACCTCTACCTTTCTTTATGACATACTTCATGTACGAGTTATTCAAACCAAACCAACTAACCATCAAAGATATAAGATCAGATGTTTCATTACAAAACTGACTTTTCAATAAGCCCTTGTTACTACAAAATTTGATGGAATTAGCCACTGAGGAAGAGAGTAGCTGAACTGCTGTTTCTCATAATTGCCGTTTATAACCTCTCACGTTTAAGTGACATTATTTTGTAGTCTATTTTGAGATCATTTACTGATATAGGTACGATATTTGACAGATTTTGAGGTAATGATTTTATCTCTAACCTGAAAACCATAGTCTATTAAATAATTTTGAATTAAGTTGATTAGATGAAGTGGATCTGCCAAGACGAAAACTTTTGAAAAATTTCGAAGCAAATTTTTTTTATTATAACCTGAAGCTCAAATAATAGTATTTATACATACGAATTTTTTTTTTGTAAAATTCTCTCTCTCTCTCTCTCTCTCTCTCTTTCTCTCTCTCTCTCTCTCATCTCTCTCTCTCCTCTCACTCTCTCTCTCTCTCTCTCTCTCTCTCTCTCTCTCCTCTCTCTCTTTCTCTCTCTCTCTCATCTTCAGAAACCTTCTTACCATCGTAGCTGAATATTTACTTGGATGAAAAATATAATTGATATATCAATATAATCTCGTATTTTCTAAGTGAGCCTATTCATGTACAGTTCTCCTAGTTGACCAAAATACTACATGCAGCCAACATATGCCTCGTAAACGAAACTAAAGTGACGAGATATTAGTGATAGGCTTACCTGAATCAAAAGAGTAATGGCATTATTATAAAGATTTCATGTCAGTATGGCATCTTCCTTTAGACTTTGGACAGTCTTACGTCCTAAGGTTTCTGGCAAATGCATTGGGTTAGAAATGTGACGAACAAATTCGTGCAGATTTGGCATTGATACCATCATTTCTTTTGCATATATTCACCCACTTCTTACATAGTTCTGCAGCTTTTGGGAAACTGTAAAATATATTTCTTTCACCACCAACAGTTATATTGGTCTTATAAGAATTGGAACACCCTTTCATGACACATATAACCATGATGAATCTGTCAACGCAAAAAAAAAAAATAAAAAAAAAAAAAAAAAAACGTCTGTGAAAAAAAAGAAAAGCAGTGGCATACTTCCCGCCTATACGTCCCCAGCTGAACTCTGTTGTTGTTGTTGAATATTGCCTGGCCCTTTTCGCCAGACACGGGCTTTTGCAATCTTGCACCCCTAGGTGTTTTGGTAAGATATATTGGGATAGGTAGTTGGGTGGGAGATATTCTGCAACATTTATTTTAGGATATTGGGATAGGTTTTTGGGTTGTGATGGGTTGTTTTGAGAAAGAAGTAATTAACTGTGGAAGGGGATGCCTTCCCATGAGCCACTGGCTCCAGTCTTAGTTAGAGAAAAAGAATTATAGTAGTAAGTCCCGACAAGTAGGAGAGCTCGGGAAGGAGTTGAAAAGTTTTAGTTGGAGAAGTTGACATAGATGAAGTAAAAAACTTCATAGTGGTTTAAGCTTAAGTTGTGAGATAGAGGGATAGTGTGAGATTTCATCTGAGTGGGAGAGAGCTAAAAGGAGGGAATTGTAGCAGTTTTAGTAGTAGAGATAGGATGGAATAAAAAATTCCTGTACCTGTGAATATTAAAAAAAAGAAGTGAAAATAAAGGTTACTTATGATTTTATTTATTGAGATTCTCAAAGGTGGTTGGGAGGGATGCCTGAACTGGGAAAAGAGAGATTGAAGGTGAAAAAGATGCTGGATACCAAAAAGACCGCCGATGGCTCCGTTCCCATTTCAAACGTTGAAAAAAGGACGGGAAGGCAAAACTGTTTCCTTATAAGGAGTACGAGTCATTGCCCTCAGCCGCCAACACCCATTCTGATTCCAGCAAGGGAGATTGGCTGAGAGGAGAGAAAGATATGTTGGAAGTCTAAAAGAACGCCGACGACTCCGACCCCATTTCCAAGCTGAAAACAGGACTAGAAGACAAAACTGTCTCCTTATAACGAGTACGAG
>NC_090742.1:136179928-136187428 GCF_036898095.1 Palaemon carinicauda | reverse complement strand
TTTTATGCAAGTGCCAAGGGCTTCGAATAGAGGTATGTAACATGTTCTTACTAGAGATTACGTGAATAACTAGCTTCCTGCCCCCCTGGCAGAGAAGTCCTGGTGGACAATAGTAACATCTCGAAGCGATTATTGAAGAGCTACTCACCCTGCAGAGAGTTCATGCTGGACTCGGAGACAAGACTTAAGGTTAATATTCGGGTTGGAATATTATCAAGCATTGGTAAGTATATAATACAATTACATATATTATTCTTCTCCTATAACAATCGTATATTTCTGAATAAGGAATAGGAGCGGATATGTAATAAAATAGACATTTTATTTCAAATATTGCAGATTATTGTGGTAGTATTTACAATAATAAATGTAAAGTTTATTTACAATAATAAAGAATAATGTACATAGAAAATAAAGACTTCAATCTTGAATCTGAAAAGAAATTTTTACTTTTTAGAAACACAAGTTCCAGAGGAACGTCAGTCTTTTTCAAAGAAAACACATCATGCCCTAGGGAATGTGTCACTCATGTAAAGTCTATGACATTTTACCTTGGTAAGAACAGTCTATTAGAAACACTAAGTGTCCATAAAATCACTATGTATCACCAAAGGGTCAACACAGGTACCCGTAGAGTTAAAGTCCCAAGTAACTCGCAGTTCTATGCAGAGTTAAACAGCAGGTTTCATAACACTACCTGCGGCTACCACGAAATGTTTAACTTCGTGCACTTGTTTTGGATAGTGCTTGAAGAAAACACGCAATGATTTCCATCCTGTGAAGCTCTTGAGGCTTTCGAAATCCATACTCTGGAAGAAGTTCAGAGAAGACGCGACTTTTCTAGGATCATGACCTGCGGGTGTACTGTCAGGATCCGCTCTGCGAATGAAGTAGGTGATTTTCGCTCTTAGTTGTTTCAGTGACAGGTCGCTACCCGATGTTTCTCCTTTGAAGAGTTGTCCTCCACCGAAGTCTGAAGTTCTTCGAAGATAGACCTTAAGACTCTCCACTGGGCATAGAGAGACATCTTCCTTCAGGGGGCAGATTCTCCAAGGGCCCCATCTCTTGGTGGGTAGTTCATTCTTAGCGAGAAACGTCGGATCAGGGAAGAGGGTAAGCTCTCCTGTATCTGCGAATAGGATATGACCCTCTTCTCTTGATAATGCCACTATTTCACTGACTCGGGCTCCCGAGGCGAGAGCAAAAAGGAAGATAACCTTTTGAGTCAAGTCTTTTAGAGGGCACGAATCGTTGTCCAGGTTAGAGGCAAAATGGAGCACCTTGTCAAGGGACCAGGAGATAGGTTTTGGCGGAGGTGCTAGGCGTAGTCTAGTGCATGCCTTTGGTAATTTATTGAAGATATCACTGGACAAATCAATCTGGAAGGCGTACAGGAGTGGTCTAGTCCAAGCCGATTTGCAGGTGGAAATCGTGTTGGCTGCTAAGCCTTGTCCATGAAGGTGAATGAAGAAGGACATGCAAAAATCAATGGTGATTTCCGCAGGATTTTTTGCCTTGACGAAAGAGACCCACTTTCTCCAGGAAGATTCGTATTGCCGTCTTGTAGATTCAGTCTTGTATTCCTAGAGGAAGTCTAAACTTTTCTTCGAGATTCCAAACCTTTTCTTTGCGGCTAAGGAGAGAAAATCATGAGATGAAGGTCCCTGACTTTCAGTGATGAAGCGAAGACAGTCGACTTCTGTACTTGTTGAAAGAGAACTGGGCCCGGTAGGGGGATCAGCGTGGGCTGCAGATCCAGGACCAGAGGGTACCAATTGCTCCGGGGCCACTTGGGAGCCACTAGGGCCGCTGTCCCTTTGAAGGTTCTCAGTTTGGAGAGGACTTTCAGCAGAAGGTTAGGGGGAGGGAACAGGTATATCCTGGACCATCTGTTCCAATCCAGTGACATAGCATCCACTGCTTCTGCCTTGGGGTCCTCGTACGGGGCCACATATCGAGGAAGTTGATTGTTGTCGCTCGTCGCGAAGAGATCGATCTGAAGTTCCGGGACTTGGTGAGAGATGAAGGAGAATGACCTTGGTCTAAAGACCATTCCGACTCTATTGGGCTTGTCCTTTATAGAGCGTCCACCGTCACGTTGCGGAATTCTTGTAGGTGAACTGCAGACAGGTGCCATTTCTTCTTTTCTGCCAAATGAAAGTTTGGAAGAAGTATCTGATTTATCTGGGGCGATCTCGAGCCCTGACACTTGAGACATCTGACTACCACCGAGTTTTCCAGAGTCAGACGAATGTGGATCGAGGGAGGCGGGGAGAGTTTCTTCAGGTTGAGAAGAACCGCCATGGCCTCCAAGATGTTGATATGAAACGTCTTGAATAGGGGAAACCATGTTCCTTGAACCTGTCGTTGGTGGGAGTGACCTCCCCAACCTTCCAGTGAAGCGTCCGTGTGGATGTTGATCGATGGAGGTGGGTGTTGAAGAGGAATGGACCTTTTCAGGGCCTTTGCTTCCGACCATGGCTTTAAAAGTGATCGAAGTCTGTTTGGAAGCCGTCTCTTGAGGTTTCTTCGAGCGATGGATGTAAAACGTCTCCAGACTCCCGCGGCATCCTTTAGCTGTGCGCGAAGCACTGGGTTTGTCACAGAGGCGAACTGTAGAGAGCCGAGGACTTGTTCCTGCTGTCGTCTTGAGATCCGTTTGGATTTTAGAAGTCTTCTGACAGACCCTGCTATTTCCTTCCTTTTCTTCTGTGAGATGGAAAGGCGGTGTGACTGAAGATCCCAATGGATTCCCAACCATTGGAACTTTTGAGCTGGAGAGAGGCGAGATTTCTCGGTGTTTATCTTGAATCCCAGATGCTCTAGGAACTGGGTAACTTTGTTGCAGGCTCTTACACAATCTTCGGGCGATGTCGCCCAGACTAACCAGTCGTCTAGGTAGGCCATCACTTGGATGCCCTGAAGACGGAGCTGTTGGACGATTACGTCTGCCAGCTTGGTGAAGATCTGTTGAGCCACATTGAGCCCGAAGGGCATGGCCCTGAAGGCGTAACTTTTCCTTTGGAGTCAAAATCCTAGGTAGGAGGAAGCGTAATGATTCATTGGAATGTGCCAGTAGGCATCCGCCAGGTCTATGGAGACCGTTTAGGCCCTTTGAGGCAGAAGGGTCCTTATTTGTTGCAGAGTCAGCATCTTGAATTTGTTGTTCGCAATGAGCTTGTTGAGAGGGGATAAGTCTAGAATGACTCTGATTTTGTCAGAGTCTTTCTTGGGAACTCAAAATAGTCTCCCTTGGATCCTGGTTGACTTTACCCTCCTTATCACCTTCTTGTTCAAGAGTTCTAGGTCATATTCTTCCAGGAGGGGGGTTGACTGTTGGAAGAATTGCTGGAAGGCCTGGGTGTGGTTGAGTCCAGCTCCAGCCTAGTCCCTTTTTGACGATGCTGTGTGCCCAGGGATTGAGGGTCCAACGATCCTGGAATTGGCGGAGTCTTCCTCCCACCAGAAGCACTTCATTGCTTCTGGTGTCCCGAGGGTTTGCCACCTCGGCCGCTAGCTCCCCTTCCTCCTCTGACTCTGGAGGGACGGCGAAAAGAATCTCTGCCGGAGCCTCTGCTTGAGCCCCTACCTTTGGGACGAAAGGTAGTAGAGTGTTGCTCATGCGCAGGGGTGAAGACTGGTGACTGCGACACCACCGGTTGGGGGACCAACTGAAAGGTCTGTTTTGGCTGCGTGGCCACTTGGGGAGTAGCGGGACCCAGAAACTGTCGTCTCTGTTGGCGTTGCTGGGGTTTCGGCTTCTGAGTTTTCCTCTTAGGCTGAGGGCCATCATCCTGAGAGGACTTCCTCTTTCGTGACATGACCCACTTGTGGAGAAGGTTCCTATTCTCCGTGGCGGCTTTGTCTACAATTTCTTTCACAAAAGAAGATGGAAAGAGATACTTGCCCGAGATATTGGAGGAAATCAGGCTCCGGGGTTCGTGTTTCACCGTTGCGTTGGCGAACACGAATTCACGACAGGCTCTGCGAGCCCTAGTGAAGCTATATAGGTCCTTTGTCACCGTTGCCAAGTGCGATTTGGCTAGGACCATATAAAAGTCCGGGATTCTAGTATCCCCGGCCATAAGTTCAAGCTGTACCTGGTGGGACAGCGACGCGGTAAGCCTCTCCTTCGTATCCTGTTCCCTACGAAGGAGGTGATCATTTAGCCTTGGGAGGTCCTCCTTAAATTGACGACCGGCTACTTCAGGCTCTAGTTTCCCTACCGTGAAGGTTGACTGGATGTCTTTCCAGTGCCTATCATCGGGAGGAACAGTAATGGAGAAGGGTCTGCACTCCTCCAGTGCAGGGCAAGGTTTCCCTTCCTCCACTACCTTTAAGACCGCTGTGAAGGCCTTTTCGATGAAGGGGAAGGTCGCAGCATTTGGCGCAAGGAAGGTTGGATGCGTCTTGCTAAGCGCCGGCATAATTGAGTTGGTGAAACCCCTACTCTTCACCACCTGGGCTAACATAGCTTGGGCCTTTGCGAGATCGAACACGATAACCTCCTTCGGTTCGGTCTCCTCCTTTGAGGCTGGTTTGGACCTGAGCCGGACGTAACAGTCCGGATAAGCCTCGAAATTTGGGAAGAACTCCACTTCTTCCAGCAAGATAGAGCCAACCCTTTCACTGATGTAGATTTTGCCAGTTGTAATTGGCATATGCTCGGCATATCTCCATGGGTTAGCTTCCGAGCAGGTGGTGAGGTCCTTAACCGAAATCCTTTTCTGTTGCTTAAGGCTGACGAGAGTCGTCCGGAATCGCTCCTGAGTTTCTCGTAGCTTTCTTTCCATGAGGGCTTCATGCATCTTGAAGACCTCTTGAGTGGCCGATGGAAGAGGGTCCAGGGTGGCAAAAGTCGAAGGAACAGGTTCCTCGGACGGTGCATGAGTTGCTGCGGGAGCTGGAGCAGGAGCGACCTCGGTCTCAGAATCAGGGTATTCCACCTATCTTCCTCGTAGTCGAGTTCCTCGCCCATGAGGTTCTTCTCCGTTTCTTCCGACACTTCAGACATACGTTCCACGTTGTCGGAATCTAGATGGCACTTATGCATGGACTGGGCCATGACAACGTCAGGTTCCACCACGATCTGGACGGTGGGAATCTGATCACGGGGGACCACATAGTCTTTGGATGCCTTTGGGAAAAGCAAGGCCCTCAAGTCTTTGTTGGGAAGATACGGTCCGGTGGCGTTCTTCTGGAAGACATGCACCCATTTGCGTAGCTTCTCTCTAGCTTTGTCCCTTGCCTCCGCAAATGGAGGATCGTCAAACGCCTCGACCAAACGATTCTTGCCGACTGTACAGTTCTGCGGGTCCCAATACTTCAGGTCGCCTTTCTTGGCAGCGCAGGGGGCGTGGGTCCGGCACGCCTTGTGCCCGTAGAAGTCCGGGCATTTCACCAAGCAGAAGTTGCTCTCACACTTTATATACTCCTCCTGTAAAAGAAAGAGATCATGAGTACATGGAAGGCATAAGAATGACTTACATTACTCTAAAATTAAGATATCTTAATGTAAATTTAAAATTAATTTAATTACGAGAACATATTAATGCTTAAGATTAATGAGCGGGAAAGGAAGTAGATAGACACATACTTGTGAATCACGCCCAGCCGGTTACCGTAACCTTATCTGTAGACAATTTCTTTTGTGTCCGAAGGTCACAATGAGGGAAATCCATATGGATGAGCCGAGCTAGGCTTCTAACATAAATTGCCCGCAGAGTGTAGCAGGGTCTGAGACCACTCAGATCCCTGGAGGAGAAGGGGTATAGGATAAACCCCTTATTAAATGTAGGTTCCGGCAATCGACTGCACTAAGATACACAGAGTATGCTGGAATATTGTAATGTGCAATCAAACAGCATAGCCACAATCTTGGATGGTAAGACAATACCTATATGGAAGTGGCCAAGCCATCTGGCTGCAGTATATTGACTGTCGGCATGTTGTCGGCAGGCATGGAAGGGGTGCATGTCCCTTAACGTCTCATGAGGGTGCCGGCAGACCGACGGGACACCGGAGGCCGGTCCTGCAGGCTGGAACACATCAAGATAGACACACTGAGTATCAAAAGGATAATACCATCGTGGCGACCGCCGGCACAGCGGCGGGTCGTCGGCAGGGAGCGGTGGCTCCGGCAGCCGAAGGCTGATGGCATGGTGAGCCTTGGATCAATTCATAAGATAGATATGTATATGGTTGTATACCTAGATTGCCGGCAATCAATGCCGGCATGCGGGTGGCCGACTCCGAAAGTCGGCCGGCTGTTACTAGGTAAAAATGAGGGGTGGGACGTTGGCGGTATTTCGACGGAAGGCGGCAGCCTCCGGCACACGGAAGGCTGACGTCTTAGAGGGGGGAGGCATCTTATGAAAGAATGTCACCTGAGGTAGTGGCGGTTATCACCGGCAGTAGAGACGGCAAGGAACCGGCACCAGGATAGAAAGAGAGAAAGGTAAGGAGGGGTGGAAGGGGTAAGATCCCATACCCCTCGGCATCCCTCCGGAGAGAGTGCACTCATGATAGGAGTGGATACTCCTAACATCCGGCGGTAGAGAGCCGGTAGTAGGCCGGGTGCCTGGGGTAACCCAAGGTAGGGTTAGAGGGCACTCAAGAGGGGGGAATCCCCCGCCGGCAGGACCGCCGCCGGCAACCACCTCCATAGAACGCTATGAAGGGTATATGTACCAGAGCGGCCAGCTCAGCAGGAGAACAACTAGCCCTACCACTCCACCCAAGGGAGGAGTTGTAGGACTAAGGACAGATGTGTGTAGGCAAGCCTACACCAAAGGGATAGGTGGGGAGGGGGAAGAATAGGTCTTTCTATAGAGGACACTCTGTATGAGAACGGCCACCAAGGTAAGGGAGAACGCTCCCTAACCTAGGGTAGGTAGCCCAGAATGAGAACGGTACAGATGTACCGTCTCAAACTATAATAAGGCAGATTCAACCCCCAGAGCTAACCTAGAGTAGGAGGACTAACTACTAGGCTAGGAAGGCTTGAAAGACACATCACTAGTCACTGGGAGGAAGGAGTAACCCAACCAGGTGCAACTAAGGAAGGGCAGGGCCTTTCCTAATCTCTCAGTCACGACCCAAAGGAAGGGTCACACCCTTAGGGGAGACAGAGAAGCGATAAATACTCTGTTTGTAGACAAGATTCCCCTATATAGAAGGGGAAAGCAAGACTACTCAGAGGGAATGCCCGCAGGCAGGGGGATTAGGGAGCATGGGTTCCTACATTAGGTTAGGAGTGGATGATACACAATCAACACAGTCCCCTATATGGTCCCCAAAGGCGAAAACACTTACATCACAGTAAATAGTATGTTTAATAATGCCACAATCTTCGTAACTTAACCTAGGAACACTGGTATATATCATGCATGGAAACAAGCATTAGGCTGTCCAGCCTAGCGATCTAGTAGGGGGTCGAACGGGGACCGAGTCTGATGAGCGCTAAAACACGATATAAGTATTTCCTAGCTATGAAGACTA
>NC_090742.1:136159928-136177428 GCF_036898095.1 Palaemon carinicauda | reverse complement strand
CGCATATATATATATATATAATATATATATATATATATATATTTGTGTGTGTGTTAATGCATGTGTGTGTATTTTGTTCATCACGGGTTATGTTTGTGACAACACGCGCACACACACACACATGTGTATATATATATATAATATATATATATATATATATATATACATATACATATATATATATATATATTATTTATATATTTATATATATATATGTATATGAATATATATATATAAATTTATATATATATATATATATATATGTATATATATATATATATATATATATACTCCGAATAGCTAGGTTGGTAGCGTCGCAGGTTTCTGTTTCAGAGGTCCCCGCGTTCGCGTCCTCGCTAAGGCGTGAATAGTGCGAGACCTTCTACCGGAGTACGCGCCAGGAGTGACACCTGGTGTGGAGGTTAGTGGGGGCTAGTGGTTGTCCCAGCCGGCTCATGGTCGCCCGAGGAGATGATGAAGGTTGTCTCAGGGGAGACCTAAAACCTGCAACTTTATATATATATATATATATATATATATATATAATGTTGAAAAAAATTATTGAAAACCATAATACCAGCAGATATACATTTTTATCACCCGTTTTAAGTCATAACATCTACCTTTAAGACATAATCCCTTCTAAATCACACACAGCCTAATTCCCCCTGCTACAATATTATAACATAAAACGTTCAGAAATATATTTTTTATTTTCTAGTAGGTAAAATCTTTTTTTTTTAATTATTTTAAATCTAACATTAGTTCGGATTATGTTAAATGGATTTTATCCTATTTGCTATTAATATTACAACAGAAAAAAACTTTCAATATCTCACTGGACAGACTTTATCATATAACATGGAAAAAACTATCTTTTAGAAATATTAACTGATTCAGTTCCGTGTCAAAAGTAAATTATACCCATAAAAAAAAAAAAAAAAAAAAAAAAACAAAAAAACACACATATAACTTGTGATTGTGATTTTGCTGAGGTAAACAATTGTCTAAAAAGAAAATTTGGGTTTAACTACAGTTCCTGCTCATAAGAAATTCCATGACATTTACACATGTGATAGAAAATTACTTTTATGTAGATATCAGTCAAAAAGAAGCTAATGATAATTGTTTTAATATTATATTTAGATTATAATTATATATTCATTTTTAGATGTGAAGTTCACGACATTGAAATCTTTGAGAGTAATTGTGTCCAATAGAAATTCTTTCCAATATCAGTAAATATGAGAAAACGGGTTTTCCTTTCTTTGGTAATAATAAGTGTAAGTATACTTCACATATACAACAAATAACAAGTTTATTGTTAATGTAATACGAATGTCTTACAGAAATATGTAACTTTTTCCTTTATTTTCATATAACATTAAAGCGCCTTCCTAATTTCGATAAGAATAGTGATTAAGAGGTTTAACAGTCAATGTAAATGATTGTTATGGGATAGATCCAAAAAAGAGTATAGCCATAATCCATAGCTCTGGCGCTCATAATCATTTCTTAAAAGGTTAAAATCTGCTTTATAGCCAAACACAAGTGAAACAGTGACTCTTGTAAAATTACTCATGTTTGATGAAAAGAGGAATTAATAAACAATATCATCACTACTCACGCCCTCGGGTTTTACTCATACAATGTAGTTATATGAGCACTTTTAGCTCTGAAGCCAATTCAAGTAGAAGGCTCAATATCATACTCAATAAGAAAAGCTTTATGGTCCCGTTTCTGCAAGCTAAAACCTCTCTTCGTACCAGAGCTGAAAATATAAAGGCTGGTTTACACGGTTGAATGGTTCGTCGAACGCTGTTTGACAGCCAAGTTTTGTAAGAGATGTTGGAACGTGTGAACGGGATATTTGGTTGTGCAGCACGTTTGCCTAACGGTTCGAAGAATATCTGTTCGCCTGACTTATGTGGACGGGGCTTAATTGTCCACAGACCTTATGATTTGTGGCTGAATCCACCTCTTCGAACCGTTTGGCAAGCAGGTTCGAACAACAAGGTTTGACAAACCGTTCAACCGTGTAAACTCCGCTGAAGCCATTATTGTGGAAGCACTTTTCTCAACAGCAGCGTGCTCTGCCATCTCGCAAACACACGCCATGTTTGAATGAACTCCTTCAGTGATGTCAACAGGAGGATCAAAGGCATTTTCTGAATACAACCGGCGTCGTCTTGCCTGGATTACAACAATGAAGCTTGTGCTGTTGAAGGGAAGTGCCTCGGGTTCCCTAAAAGAAGTCTTTGATGCAATCGTTGCATTATAACTTGAGAGATAAAACGCGTCTGATTTTGTTGGTGCAATCTAGATGGGAGTGGAAAGGAGATTTAGGGCAGCTTTATAATGCTGAAATTTTCTGGGAATTATAAGGAAAATCGGTTCCGATGATAATCACATTGATAAAGAATTTTTTTTTTCTTTTTTTTTTTTTTTGTTCATGAAGAGATTATATAAATACTCGTACATGTGGGGAAATTATTTTATTTGCACACACATACATACACACACACACACATATATATATATATATATATATATGTATATATATATATATATATATATATATACTCAAATAAGCCATATATATTGATTCATTTATGTGTGTAATCTCTTACCAAATTCGGGATCAGAGCCTCATGTCAAACCACTCAAAGTCAATAGCTTCTGACCGGCCGGGAATCGAACCCTGATCCATGAAACTTGCAAAATTTATCATATATATATATATATATATACTCATATATAGATGTATATTTATATATACATATATATATATATATATATACACATACATGTATTTGTATATGTATATATGTATATATATATATATATATATAAATATACATCTATATATGAGTATATATATATATATATATACTCATATATAGATGTATATTTATATATACATATATATATATATATATATACATACATGTATTTGTATATGTATATATGTATATATATATATATATATATAAATATACATCTATATATGAGTATATATATATTTATATATATATATATATATATATGTATATATATATATATATATATACATATATATATATATATATATATACAGGCTATATTACGGAAACTAAACATTACATGGGCTAGAAGATGTTTAATTCTTCATAATGTTGAAGTTCCAATTCACGTCTCATAAATGGCATTGAAAAACATTTAACGCATTCACGATGTCCTATATAAAACCGGCAAAGTTCCACATGCAAAATGACGACCAAATATAACTGCGCTCTTCGTAACCAATGATATATACCAAGCAGAATTTTTTGCCGTCTGCATCTCTTGACTGTTATGGTATGTCGTCGAATAAAACCGCAGTTTTACTGGATGCAGAACGCGGGAATATGACAAACTAATTTACCTCTTGGCGGATTCCATCTGTGGTATGCAGAAGACGTTTGCCGAGGCGTGCACATGTCGAGTAAAATCAATAACCAAAATCCCCAACACAAAGGTCGGATTATTGGTACAGGATTATTGCATGAAAGAGGGATATTGAGGAAGTTTTTAATCCTCCGTTTAATCTATTCCTGGTATATATGAGGATGATAGCCAGTCCTATTATAAGGTAACTAATGTACGCAAGCCGTCAGTAAATGATGGATAGATATTTAAATAGATATGCACACACGTGCACACGGACCACATTCTCACCAGGGTATGACTAGACTCCTCCCCCCCTACCCAAGGGACAGGGAGAGCTGAGCGTCAGTAGGTAAAGATGTTGATGATGATGATTATATATATATATATATATATATATAAATATATATAAATTTATATATAAACATAAATGTATAATATATATATATATATACAAATATATATATATCTATATATATATATATATATATAAATTTATATATATATACGTATATATATATATATATATATACATATATATATATATATATATATATATACAGTTTATAGTCAGATACTTGCTTTTTATTGAATAGAAGAGATTGCCGAACCCAGTTAGATACCGATTTAGAAGCTTTTTTTTTCATTTCGCACTAAGATGCATGAATGCGTGTTTGCATTTATCAACCTTAATCCACTCAACATTCCGTCTGTAAAGTTGGAATTTCTTCTGATTAACCGAATACGTAGTGGATTTATTAGCTATAGATATTTAATACTGATCTAAAATACATATAACTCTTAGAAATCTCCAATGAATAATGAGGATATCGGCATTCTCATTGCTCAGGATATCGAGAAGGCTTTGCTTATGATAATTCATTATTGCAATTGTATTTTTTGCTTAATACAGATAGAGAATTATCTTTTATTTTCAGGATATGATGTTTAAAATTCACATTATTATTTCTCTTCATTTAATCCATGAGAAAAAAAAAGACATAGAATCATTATTTCAATGAACTTCCTTAATGAATGTTGAATTTCTTGCGTCCATAATTCATTCTAATTCAACGTTATATTCCGTAACGTTTCCTTTGAAAAGTAGCAACTTGCTACAGAAATGGTCTACAAACTGTACTTTTCACTTACAACTCCTAGTATTTATTGAAGTGAATGTAAAAGCATATGGAAAAAACGATTCATTATTATTATTATTATTATATTAGTATTATTATTATTATTATAACTTGGTAAGCTACATACCTAGTTAGAAAATCAGGATACTACAAGCCCAAGGGCCATAACAGGGAAAATAGCCCAGTAAGGAAAGGAAACAAGGAAAAATTAAATATTTTAAGAAAAATAAAAATTTAAAAATAAATATTTCCTATATAACCTACAAAAAATTTAACAAAACTAGAGGAAGAAAAAATCATATAGAACAGTGTTCCGAGTGTACCCTCAATCAAGAGAACTCTAACCCCAGACAATGGAAGAACATGGTACAGAGGTGATAGCACTACCCAAGACTAAAGAATAATGGTTTGATTTTGGAGTGTCCTTCTCCTAGAAGAGCTGCTTACCATAGTTAAACAGTCTCTTCTACCCTTACCAAGAGGAAAGTAGCCACTGAACAATTACAGTGCAGTAGTTAACCACTTGGGTGAAGAAGAATTGTTTGGTAATCTCAGTTTGGTCAGGTGTATGAGGACAGAGGAGAATCTGTAAAGAATATACCAGACTATTGGGTGTATGTGTACGCAAGGGGAAAGTCAACCGTAACCAGAGAGAATGACTGGCCAGTCAAAGGGCCCCATAACTCGTTAGCGGTAGTATCTCAATGGGTGGCTGGTGCCCTGGCCAACCTACTATCTACACTGTTCATTGACTTTTTACTTTTGGAACTCAGATATGGAGTTAATTTGTAACCACAGTTACATTTATAGGAAGGGCCTAAATAGAGCACCATAAATTGAACACTTTTTTTTTTTTGGTGATATTTTGTTATGTTATGAAATCCTTATCTAAACAGAGAGAGAGAGAGAGGAGAGAGAGAGGAGAGAGAGAGAGAGAACGTTGCAACATTATGGTAATGTAAAAGATATGCACCTCTCTGGGTTGAGTGCATTAGCAATTGCTTGGATTTCCCGTCATTAAGAGTTACCGGTCGTTACCTCAAAATCTCATTCATTTTCTTTGCAAGAAAGAAGGAACAGGAAATCAAAATATAATTTAGGTTTTTTATGTTTGATTCACTTTTATGAATTCTGCTTTCGTGCTTAAATGCAATAACACTTACACCCAAAACACTCACACAGGGGGATTAATAAGGTTGACAAAAGATTTATATATATATATATATATATATGTGTGTGTGTGTGTGTGTGTGTGTACATATGTGTGTATACGTGCTCGTAAAGCTCCCAGTGACGCGTGATGTTTGGATACCAAAGTAAACCCTTAGAACTGAAAACACTTTGTGAATTTTGGCCGGTTTCACCTGGCATAATCTATGAGAAATTATCGTGAACTGATACAGCTTCTTCCACTTGAAACAGTTCGTCTGGATGAGGTCAGTATACCTCTGATGATAACCTCAACTTGTACAGATGTTGTGCATGGGTGGACATGGGATCCGTAGACCAGCAGACATCTGACCTTATGTATTCTCATCAATCCTTTTTTTCCAGTGATTTTATTCCCGGTCTGTTCCAAATTGCTAGTTTTTGTATAGAGATTTTTTCCAGCTTATATATTCTCTTCAGTTATGTAAGGGAATAACTACTGAACTGTAATTTTTCGGTGGCTATGTTCCACTTAGTAAGGGTAAGTAGTTCTTTCAGGAGAAGGACAATACAATATCTAACCATTGATCGCTAGTCTTGGTTTGTGCTATAGCCTCTGTACCATGATTTTTTACTGTCTTGGGTTAGAGGTATTTTTGCGTGAGGATACACTCAGGCACACTGTTCTAACCTTTTCCTTATTTCCTTTCCTCACTGGGTTATTTTTTTCCTTTTGGAGCCCTTTGGCCTATCCTGCTTTTCCAACAACGGTTATAGCTTAGCTAATAATAATAATGATAAAAATAATAACAATAATAAATGAAATAATTATAACGATAATAATATTATTAATGATATATTTCCGTGTATCTTACTTTGTTGGGAATGTTTCCACATTATGCAATATTTCCGTGAAATCTGAATACAAGAAATACAGAAATCTAATAACTTTTCACATAGTCTAAGTCTTTACAACAATAAAATGTCATCTTTGTGTTATCTTACTGCATAATTCCCGTCGCTTTACATTATTCTCTCTTCCACCCACATTCTTAAAAGGAAAAATTGCATGTTGCTCTTTCTGACATTCTTTGACCATTTTACGAGAGCAATGGAGCGAAAAGCTTCGAAACCTTTTCTTGTTATTCATGAGTGTGTGGGCGAACCGAGCAATCAGATTGTATGGAACAGTTTGAGGAAAGATCCAGATAAAATGTGGACCTCTTAGCCTCCTTTATAGCACTCTAAGCCATACTGATTGATGTGAGTCCACAGTGGTCGTTTTCTTTGGGAGAGCTGCGTTTTTGCCTTTGCAATAATTTCGGGGTATTTCATAATCCATTTTATATTATAATGGATTTATATTACACTAAAATATCATACATTTTGGGTATATATAAAAGCTACTTATGATTTACCAAAAATAATGGTTTAAAACATCTGTTGAATAACGTGGAAAATATTAACATTGTTTGGTAATTATATGGAAGATCTATCATTAGCCACACTTAAATTATATGTTTTGTATGTGACATATTTTGGATGGCACGGATAAACAAGTAGTTTTATCATTCGTAACAATAATGTCTTTACTTGACATCATTATACTGTCGGTAAGCGTAACTTCTTAGCCACTCACAGTACACTAGATTATGTAATAAACATGCTATGGACACATAGATACAAAATTAATGCTTCATTACTAATAGTTGTCGCTGGAAAGGAATGACAGAACACTGATTTCCTAGTTGATTCACTTAGGATAAAAATTCCTGTGTTTTGATGAAATATATTTAAAAAATCATGCGATAATTGTAACAGCTAGCTTTTCTTTTCCATCTGTCAAGTATCCATTTAAAAAGAAAAATATTGCTAGAGAATATAACTACTTTTATTACCATAAACTGAGTTATGAGCACCTAAACATCATTTCACCAACCATCTTGCTATTTTTTCATCCTATATCTCTTTGTGAATAGTGGATTTAAAACTTCTCCTCTGTGGTTCTCATTAAACAGAGTATGAGAAATGGGTTATAGAATCAGCGTTATGACTTATTAAATTTATGAGCCTTTAATTAAGTTCGGATGGAGAAGAGGTGGCGTCAGCTGGTCTTTATCTGTTATTACCTTTCACATTCAACAGAAGCCATAAAGTAGTAAACTATTATTCAATGGTAACCTAATGTTAAAAAGAGAATCATAAAATTTGTTTTCCATTTCCATACGATCCTTTCATCGATGCTGATTCTCCATTCCTATCATGAATGAATTTATATCTACTTTGGAGACCACATAAACATTTACATGGTTCTCGTATCGTGAGCTACTGGTGCTAGTTTCACATATCCTTCATTGTATTGAACCAGGGATATTCGAAAGGAATTACTAGAGATTAAATATATATATATATATATATATATATATACCATACAAGGTGTCTGATTAAACCTGTATTCTAAAACATGGGAAATTATTTCCCTTAAACGTAATTTCAATTAGAAGAGCATGTACCAGTCTTCTACATGATCTATAGATTCACATGTTTTCGTTATCCATTGTTTTTTCTTTCTTTTTTTTTCTTGCATCCAAAGACAACGTGTCCCTGAGAATTTTACGAGCACATAACATAGACATAAATACAACCGCACAGACGCACACACACAGATATATATATATATATATATATATATATATATATTTCAAATAAGCCATATATATTAATACATTAAAGTCTGGATTCTCTTAACGACCTCGGGAACAGGAGCCCCAGGCGGATCCGCCCAAAGACTATGATATCGGACCGGTGGGGATTTGAACCCTCGTCCAAGATATCTGTATGCCAGTGACCATACCACTCGGCCACGAAGAAAGATAAAAGTCAATGACAATTCTTCTATACATATACCTGTCAAATTCAGGTTTTCTGTACTTAGAATTGAAATCAACCCATCTTCACCATCGTAGCTAATTGGTAGGTTTGGGACTTGGCATTCGATTAATGATAAATTTTTTGCACATTTAAACGTGTTTCTTTCATATTTCAAATAAGCCATATATATTATTACATTAAAGTCTGTCAAATCAGCTACGATGGTGAAGATGGGTTGATTTCAATGTACTTACCTTGTTGATTAAACCGATATAATTTGAGATTTTTTTTTTCAATTACATATAAATTGATTTTAATTGAAGTCTATTATTATAACAGAAGTAAATTGGGTATTTAATGGATTTTTCAAGTATTTCGAAATAATATATAATCATGAGATAACTTTCGATTCTTATGTCAGCCACTCGTCTAGCTAAGCCTATATTTCATGTATTTAGGAAACGTTTGATTATTAAGGAGAATTATCTAATTGCAAAGGGGGGGGGGGAAATAATAAGAATTCTAACGGAAAAGAGAGAGAGAGAGAGAGAGAGGAGAGAGGAGAGAGAGAGAGAGAGAGAGATTATCTCTGAACCTTCAAAGCTAATTGCCCCATAATGAAAAACAAGCCGACTCCTCCCATTCAGCCATTCAGGGCAGCCTAAAGAAAACTTACGTCGTTCACCCTGATCGAGGGGTGGACCGGCAACTATGAGATTACTGCGACTTTCTAAACGGCTGTACTATCACGTGCAACAGTATGCTATCAAGTCTCATCTTATGCAAACACACAACCAAGAAATCATATGAGAAAATATTGTATACAACACGAAAATCATCTACTACGTCCATAACAGGAGGCCCTCAGGGTAGTCGAAGCTATTCCTGTCCAACAGGGGAAGCCTACACTCAACATAACACAAGAGATGTTTGCTACTCCTGCAATGGAAAATAATATTGACTACAACAACGTCCCGAACATATGGTGAGCAACCTAGAACATCACTGAGTAGCTCACATTCCCCTGAGATTTCTTACTGGGAATACCAAGGTCTATAGAATACCTTGGCAAATACACTCACGTCATTCACCCCTGGGCAGCTTATGCTGGGATCACACATTCCCGTATCTTGCTCTCGCATTCTCTCGTAAGAGGATTTAATGGTAGTTGGCGACCAAATACACAAAACTTTAAGTCATGAGAAGTAAAACCGAATGGGAGGTGGGGGAAGTACTGGCGCCATTTTTTTTTTTGGGGGGGGGGGGGGGGGGGGAGCGGAGCGGAGATCAGTACACCTGGCGCAATGTTTTTTTTTTTTTCATGGGGGGGGGGGGTGGAAGAAGGTACACGTACTGTCCGGAGCATAATTGCGTTCACTTCAATCACGTTATCTGCTAACATTAGAGAATTGACCAGTCAAAGAAGACCGGCTATGATTTTTGCATTAATATCCGAGAGACGACTCTTCCATACCAGGGTAATACGATCTAGATAATGACCAAGGAATATGTTTGAATGAACCTTTGCAAATTCAAGAATTCTATTACTACAAACTACTGCGGTTCCAGATCACCGTACTTTAAACTGTCACCCGCTTCCATCCGGACTTCACCTACACAACTAATTCCGCTTGTAAAGATTACTTTTCGTCAATACTGGTGGAAAGCAGAGCACTTGATAGAAAATTAAAAAAAAAACAGTGAGAAATATTCATGCAAGCGGAATTCTTCTAAGGCAGTAATAATATACAATTCCACATGTTTGAAAGAGTTTCCAGAATTGTAATTATTATTATCAAATATCGAGTAGCATCGGGATTACAACATTGTAAAAAAAGAACGGAGAAGAAACGGAAGCATAGAATAAATTAATAAATGAAATTAAAGAAGCATAGAAATAAATGATAAAAACCGTATTTTACATATATAGAGGATGGACTTTTGAAAGAGGCTAATGTTAACCAGTTCAAGAAGATGCTCCAAAACAAGCTTTTAGTTTTTTTAACAACACATGAGTAAGGTAATTGACCAGGCTCTCAACAATAATGTGCAAGTTATTCATATACATAAAACCATCCACTCGTGTCTGAAATCTCTTGTAACTACAGCTCCAAAGGAATATTTTCTTTGGAAATATCTTTTATTTGATTTGCATAAACAATTACCGAATAGTTTCAGTAAAAGTCAGATTTCTCCTTTTAATTTCAAAATCTAAATATTAGTAAATAAGAGATTTGTTCACAAAACTTTCATTTGGGCTTCACAAGGCACTAGAAGAGTTGGGAGGCCGAGACCTACATGGCTGAGGACTATGAAGCGTGAAGTAGGAGATGATGAATGGAGAAGTATTGATTTAAAAGCTCAAGATAGATACAACTGGCGAAATTTAACCGAAAACCTTTGCGTCAATAGACGTAGGAGGAGATGATGATGAAATGATTAATCTCTAGATATTACTATCTGCATAATATACACACATCTTTTTATTCTAATGACAAGCAATTGCACCAGAAGCTCTTTCTGCAACGTAGCATTTGAATACTCACGGCAAATTTGAATTACACTCACAACACGGTAGTAAACATCAATTGATTCGTATCTATTTAAACAACTGGATTCCGGTTCATAGATCAATGCTGCTGGAAGCGTTTCTAATTACATTTCAGTAATAGTTCCAAAGATATAAGCTTGAACACTCAAGGAGATATGCTGTATTGTCAGTACAGATGGAAAAAAAAAACACAAATTAATTTCGAGAATTTGAATTCGTTGAGATACGTATTAACACACACATGCATGCATATATATGTATATATATATATATATATATATATCTTTATGTACATATATATATATATATATATATTCATATATATTAAATATATATATATATATATATACTGTATATATATATATATATATATATACATACATATATATATATATATATATGAAGCTCAAGATGGAGACGACTGGTGAAATCTAACAGAGGCCCTTTGCGTCAATCGTCGTAAGAGGAGAATATGTGTATATATATATATATATATATGTATATATATGCAAATATATATATATATATATATATATAAATATATACGTATATATATATATATATATACATACACACACACACACACACATATATATATATATATATATGTATATATGTGTCTGTGTGTATGTGTGTATGTGTATATATATATATATATATATATCATCAACCATTACTAATCCACTGCAGAAAAAAGGCCTCAGAAATGTTCTTCCACTTTCGTCTGTTTGTGGTTTGTCTGTGCCAATCCACATCCTCAAAAACTATCTTACTTCGTCAGTCCATCGTCTTCTCTTCCTTCCTCTGCTTCTTTTATAATCTCTAGGGACCCATTCTTAATGTCCATCAATTGACTCTCATTCTCTTTATATGTCCTGCCTTTGTTCATTTCTTTTTCTTACATGTTTGAATATCCTCTACTTTACTTTGCTCTCTTATTAATGTTGCTCTTTTTCTGTCTCCTAGTTATATTACTATTTTTATTCTTTCTATTGCTCTGAATATTAATTAGCTTATGTTCTGAGGCTTTAGTAAGGCTCCAAGTTTTTGATGCATGAGTTAATATTGGTATGTATGGCAATGTGATTAAATACTTTTCTTTGAAAAACGTGGCCTTATACTAAACATAATTTCATTTTCTTTCACAAATGCTCTCCATCCCATACTTATCCTTTTCATAAAATTTAGTCTCATTTCCTGAGGAAAAACTTATTGTCCGTCCAAAATACGTATATCCAATAACAATCTTTAGAGGTTCGTCTAGAACCCTTATTTGCTGTCTCTACATTTTCATTGAAAATGATCTTACTTCAACTCATATTATCAATTTTTAGTCCTACATTACTCCTCGATGTAAATGTGTTTGTGGTAGCTCAAATCCCACTGATTACCACCCAATTTCCAAAACTCCCATATTATCTAAAGTTTTTGAGCGCCTTCTGGCAAAACGTCTTAATAGGTTTGCTGAAGGTAATCATATATTCTCTAGTTTGCAATTTGGTTTTCATAAAGGCCTTGGAGCATGTGATGCCCTTCTTACAATCTCCAATGCTTTACAGAAATCCCTTGATTGTGGTCAGGAAGTTCGTATGATTGGCCTTGATTTTAGTGTTGCCTTTGACCCTGTTAATCATGAGGCCCTTGTTTTCAAACTGAAATAGTTGGGAGTGGGTGGGTTGTTTCTTAGCATTATTATTGATTTTTTTTAAGTAATAGATCTCAAAGAGTTGTTGTTGATATGCACCATAGTGAGTATAGAAATATGATATCCGGTGTTCCACAGGGTAGTGTTCTTGCCCATTACTTTACATACTATATACACATGACATGTGGTTTGGCCTAGAAAACAAGCTTGTTGCATATGCAGATGATGCTACTTTCTTTACATCAACTCCATTCCCTGAATGTAGATCTGGGGTTGCTGAATCCCTTATTAGAAATCTAGCTAACATTAGTGCATGGTGCAAATTGTGGGGTATAACTCAAAGTATGATTGTAAGTAGGTCGAGGACGGTGGCTCCTCAACATCAGGATCTCGGTATTGATAATGTTTCTTTAAATTTGAATGACTATTTTAAAATTTTATGTGTGATTCTAGACAGCAAATTTACTTTTGAAAAACACATTAGATCTTTGTCTTCTTCAATTAAACAAAAAATTGGCTTATTGAGAAAGTCTTTTAAGATTTTCGGTAATCAATCTATTCTGAAGAAGTGTTTTAATTCTTTCATTCTACCTTGTTTTGAGTATTATTCTCCTGTTTGGTGTTCAGCTGCTGATTCTCATCTTAGTTTGTTGGACAGAAACTTACAGTCTATTAAATTTCTTATTCCTGATCTAGATATTAATCTTTGGCACCGTTGTTCAATTACATGTTGCATAAGATTTTTCATAACTCTGACCATCCTTTACATTCAGATCTCCCTGGATGATTTTATCCCGTTCGTAATACTAGACAGGCAGTTAATTCTAATAGCCAGGCCTTCTCCATCATGAGGCTCAATACTACTCAGTATTCCAGAAGTATTATTCCAGCTGTTACCAAGTTGTGGAATGATCATCCTAATCGGGTAGTTGAATCAGTAGAACTTCAAAAGTTCAAAGTTGGAGCAAATGTTTTTATGTTGACCTAGCTGACATGAGTCTTTTTATAGTTTATATATGACATATCTGTTTTTGAAGTTAATAGTTTATATAGGACATATCTGTTTTGACGTTGTTACTGTTTTAGAATAATTTATTGTTAACTTGTTCTCATCATTTATTTGTTTCCTTGTTTCCTTTCCTCACTGGGCTATCTTTCCCTGTTGGAGCCCTTGGGCTTATAGCATCTTGATTTTCCAACTAGGTTTGTAGCTTGGCTAGTAATAATAATAATAATAATAATAATAATAATAATAATAATAATAATAATAAATAATTAAACAGCAATGAAAGGAAGATAGATAGATTGATAGATAGATAGATAGATAGATTTTTATTTACTAGAAATTTTACATTAGAAATTATATTAAACATAATTACCTGTTATCAGGAATCAATTATACATTCTGCGATGTTTATATTATTTATACACAATATAGTCCATGAAATTGCAGGATTTATGATATTTCCTTAGCATATATTACAATTAAAATCATTAAACATATTTCCTAAGAATCACGTTAACATAAAATTAGAAATTATTATTAAACCAAAGAAAATATATCTGTGGGTAACAGTTCAGGATTGAGTGAGCAATTTTCACAGTGGTTTGTACATCTTTAGCAAGGATCTGATGAAATTAATTTATGTTATAATTATTTCGTATATTATGCGTACTAGGGCATGACTCTACCACATGTAGCTCCGTTTGTACCTCGCCACAAGGGCATAGTCTCTCCTCTACTGGGAGGCGACATCGGCCTTGTCTGTGCCACCTACCTGCTCAATAGCAAGGTAAGAAGAGCATAACCTTAATCTAGTAAAATAAATTCTATATATGTCATCAACATTAATATTTTCGATTCAATAATTTAGTTCATGATTAAAAAAAAAAAAATCCTTAGAGATTCAAATAGAGTTGGATATATAGCGTTGTTCTTCGCCGCTTGGCCCGAGGTATTCCCCATTTGGAAGAGGAAGCTGCTCGATGGAGAGAGTAAGTAAAAGAAATTCTACTTTGCTGTTTTAAGGCAAATGCTCATGACGTTGAGGCTTTCTGAGAAAGGAAGCGTTGAAAATCCACCAAATAAAGAAAAACAAAACGTATCCGGAGATGCATTGTTGGAGGTCAAAAGATCTTTCATCGTGCATCGTAAGAGCATTAAGAGGCCAGAGAGAGAGAGAGAGAGGAGAGAGAGAGAGAGAGAGAAAGAGAGAGAGAGAGAGAGAGAGGAAGAGAGAGAGAGAGAGAGAGTATTTTGAGGTGAAAACATTGAAATATTCAGCAAAGTCTTTATAAAAGAGAGCAATTTCTTAGTTTTGTTCTCCTGAGAAATACTCCTCTAAAATCGTTGTCTATCGCCCTTACTGCAGCCTTTCTTTGTTAATGACTTCCACCCATAACTCCAGAAGCGGATTTCTTATTCTTTTCTGCCGTTTATTTACTATTACTAGTATCATCATTACTACTATAAATCATCTGAATTTGTCATATTATGTGAAAGATTTCAACCTATGTCAGGTCAGAAGATTATATATAAATATATATATATATATATATATATATATAATGATTATGCATGCACACTTTTTTGTAATATTTATGTGCTATATATATAAATATATATATATAATATATATATGTATATATATATATATACTATATATATGTTACAGTCAATATCTAAATCCAGGCAATTTGTAAAGCGACTGAAACTTTTCAGGCAATATGTGAATTGCCTGGTTCACCCAGTCAATTTACAAATCAGCTAAAAATAGCAGACAATTTATAATTTGACTAAAATTCTGATGGATTTTCTTGGCATATTGACCTGAAATGAACCCCGGTATGGATATTCGGTCAGTTTACCTACTGAAACTTTGTGTGCTGGTGTCTGGGTAGTTTATTATTGTGCGTGTGTGAAAGACCATTGCTAACACAGAAAGTATGGCGTGTTCTGAGGAAGTATTTTTTTGACGAAAAGTAGTTGTTGAAGTAAAACTCTGATTCAAATTCATTACTGCTGCTTAAAATTGAATACTAGAGTCTGATAGAGAAACTCAAAGTAGCATCATCTGCAAAAAAAAAAAAAAAAAATTGAATCGGCAGTATTACATCCTTGGAAATTATGATGTTCTTTAGTGTGGTGACGTTGAAAAGACGAAATGAAAGAAGTCAAGAACCGATTTATTTTGTGCAAATTGATGATAAGTTTGACACAAGAAAACGTATTCATATTACTTTGGGACATGGTGGAAGAGGTAAAATAGTCAAGGTTTTATTACGATATGCAAATGTTACTGGAGATACTGTAGGACTGTTCAAATCTTTGTGTTCAGTGTCAAAAGTGTCAAAAGTTTGTGGTATGGTATTGTTTGAATCAAGAGTAGGTAACAGATGTTCTTTTGAAACTCCACAAACTTTCGAGTCTTATGGGCCACTCACTTAATCATTCATTATTACCTATGAAATTAGCTTGTGTTTTTTATCACAATTAAGGCCTTCAACTGATCCCTGACACTGAATATGCCTTGGTTTATCATGAAACATTAACAAGTCTGGCCAGAGAAGTTTAAGTTCCGAATTTCAAATGTTGTAAATTTACTACCATTATTGCTTTAAAGAATTTGAGGTGGGCCAAACATTAAAAACATATCCATTTGTTGGAATGCATCATCAGCGGCCATTTTGGAAGTTAAGGGGCAAAATAAGCAATACTTTTTTAAGTGATCTTGATACAACATTTTCCACTTATATTTACCTTTCATACAAGACTGCATGTCAACTACATCCACCTGATTTGACAAAATTGGTCGTAAATCTTTTCTGTTTCTTTCGACACTGAACACAAAGATTTGAACAGTCCTACAGTATCTCTAGTAACATTTGCATATCTTAATAAAACCTTGACTATTTTACCTCTTCCACCATGTCCCAAAGTAATATGAATACGTTTTCTTGTGTCAAACTTATCATCAATTTGCACAAAATAAATCGGTTCTTGACTTCTTTCCTTTCGTCTTTTCAACGTCACCACACTAAAGAACATCATAATTTCCAAGGATGTAATACTGCTGATTCAATTTATTTTTTTTGCAGATGATGCTACTTCGAGTTCCTCTATCAGACTCTAGTATTCAATTTTTAAGCAGCAGTAATGAATTTGAATCAGAGTTTTACTTCAACAACTACTTTTCGTCAAAAAGAATACTTCTCAGAACACGCCATACTTTCTGTGTTAGCAATGGTCTTTCACACACACAATAATAAACTACCCAGACAACAGCACACAAAGTTTCAGTAGGTAAAACTGACGGCGAGGGAATATCCATACCGGGGTTCATTTCAGTCAATATGCCAAGAAAATTCATCAGAATTTTAGTCAATTTATAAATTGTCTGTAATTTTTAGCTGATTTGTAAATTGACTGGGTGAACCAGGCAATTCACATATTGCCTGAAAAGTTCAGTCATTTTACAAATTGCCTGGATTTAGATATCGACTGTAACATATATATATATATATATATATGTATACATATATATATATATATATATATATATTATGGACCTTGTGCCATGTACCACGCTTATTGAACAGAATATTTACTTGTACTAAAAGAGTTCTGAAAATTTTAGAAAATGAAAAATTAGAGAGACTAGAAAAAGAAACACATTGACTTTTTTATCAGTTAATTATTTCCGAATTTATGTACCTCATCTGCGTACCATGCTTTTGAAC
>NC_090742.1:136156354-136159905 GCF_036898095.1 Palaemon carinicauda | reverse complement strand
TACATATATTATTATTATTATTATTATTATTATTATTATTATTATTAAATGCTAAGCTACAACCCTAGTCGGAAAAGCAGGATGCTATAAGCCCAGGGGCCCCAACAGGGAAAATAGCCCAGTGAGGAAAGGAAATAAAGAAAAATAAAATATTTCAAGTATAGTAACAACATTAAAATAAATATATCCTATAAAAAATATAAAAAAACTTTAACAAAACAAGAGGAAGAGAAACTAGATAGAAGTGTGCCCAAGTGTACCCTCAAGCAAGAGAACTCTAACCCAAGATAGTGGAAGACCATGGTACAGAGGTTATGACACTACCCAAGACTAGAGAACAATGGTTTGATTTTGGAGTGTCCTCCTAGAAGAGCTGCTTACCATAGCTGAAGAGTCTCTTCTACCCTTACCAAGAGGAAAGTTGCCACTGAACAATTACAGTGCAGTTGTTAACCCCTTGGGTGAAGAAGAATTATTTGGCAATATCAGTGTTGTCAGGTGTATGAAGACAGAGGAGAATCTGTAAAGAATAGGACAGACTATTCGGTGTCTGTGTAGGCAAAGGGAAAGAACCGTAACCAGAGAGAAGGATCCTATGTAGTACCGTCTGGCCAGTCAAAGGACCCCATAACTCTCTAGCGGTACTATATCAACGGGCGGTTGGTTCCCAGGCCAACCTACTACCACATTGAAAATGTAAGGAGGATAGATAGACATTTTCTTGTTTCACCCTCAACTTGACCAAGGTGTAGAGATATTTACTGTATTAGAAACAATACTCATATTGCTATATGCCGGTTTTGTTGGTATGAATGCTCATATCATACAAAAGGATTTATTTCTAAAAATTCCTTTTGATTTCTTGTTATATTTATTTCTATTTTATTTGTTTATCTGTTTTATTTGTTTTATTTCTAACCTTTGCCAACTTAGGTAGTGATAATTCCTTTTATTAAAGAACAAATGTTATCGTTTCGAAATACAATGAATGCTATGTCATAGGAGGGCTAAGGCTTCCTACTCTACTCTATTTTTCAATAAAACAAAGAAGAAAATGAAAATCACTGGATCAAGAATAGAAATTGAAATTAAATCTCTCAAACAACACTGGATTATTCTTTTAAAAAAAAAAACACACAAAAATATATACAATGCTCCTTTTAAAAGCAAAAACTGATCCTCCAACACGACGGTAGAAAATAGACTGAAACCTTTGCTGTAAAGGACCTGAGGACCTAACCTTCAAAGTGAAATAAAATATCTAATAAGAAGATTAAACACAACACGTGTTTGTTATTAACGACAACGTAAAGGATTGTCAAAGAAACAATCATAGCTTTAAAATAAGAGTCACAGTTAGTGATAAATCTAATGAAACACTTAATCCTATGAATCTTGAGACTACATCAATTATCAAAATTTCAAATAAAGAGCCGAGAAATATTACTATCTCTTCTCCTATCACGTCGTTTGGACAAAATAGAATATACGGATAATTAACGATATATATGTCGCCGACCTTCGGAAGTCTAATCAGTGTTAACGAAAAAGGTGGAGTTGAACGGGTTTCCTAAATCCTTTCTATCAATCCAACTAATCTATGGAAATCTGGGTGTGATTAAGTTGGATGAAGACTTATTACGTCTTGATTAAGAGTAGGATTTTTCCAGATGCGAAGCCCTATTGATATGACACATTGACGGATAAGTAGAGGGCAAGTTAGTTTGTGAGTAAAATAGGTTAGTTAAGTTATGTAATATACGAAATATATTTTAAAAATCAGCCGAATTATTATAATTTATAAACGTAGAAATAAATAGTGGAGATATTTCTGATAATTATTAGTGAAATTGTTGTGTATAATTTACATCATATTAAAAATATCCATAAACAATTGGAGAAATGGGCTCGAATGAATGAAAATCAAACAAATATAGCTCTTTCAATCAATATTCATAATTTACTTCTCAACAGTTAAGGTCTCATAGTATCACACCCTCCAAAGGGTTATCCATGAAGCTTCTCTATAGGAGTGATGCTGAGAGTGGTAAGGAGACCCTCGGTGTGCGATAACACTCGAGAGATAAGGTCAAAGGTCATCTGGAACATTACTTTAGCAGCCTATTATAAACGTCCAGACCTGTGTTACGTTGGTTGGGAGTTCAGACCTCGCTCAAAACTTATAATTTTCAGTAGTGTCTGCAACATCACTGTCCTTTTGAGCAAAGGATGGGGGTTTGAGGAGATTACAGGTCTCCCTGCTAGGTCATCAGCAACCATTGCCTGGCCCTCCCTGGTCCTATCTTGGATTGGTCTTTATTTTCCTGTACCTTTCCTCTGCTACTATTGACATCAAAGGTCATTGACAACGATATCATTTAATATGAATAAAAAATTAAAGAATATTCCATTAAAACCTTAAAAGCAAAAATATCATTATAAAAGGTAAATAGCTTTCAGAAGACTTGCTTCTGAAATAAATCTAAAAATACAGCTAGCATAGTGCGAGAAATCATGTCCAAGAATCTTGGCAATGATGAACCTGCCATTCTCACCTCGAGCCTCAAACAGCTACTATTGGGCGATAAATGGAAACTAAATAAAGAAAAATAACACTGTCCCTCTCGAGGCTGGGATAGGAAACGTAAATAAAAGTTTATGGAGTTTTCTATATAAAAGTATAAGTTTATTCTTTATCAAATCCTTTAAGATGTGGTCTGCTGGAATTGTTCGATAGTTTACCATTCCTAGATAAAGGTTTGATAAGTTCTACTACGGAAAAATTTTAAGTAAAACTTCATGCATTATCTTCTTTTTATTAAGGAAGTCTAAAATATTTGCTTGATGACGTTTTTTCCAGGCTACAAATAAAGATATATATATATATATATATATATATATATATATATATATATATATATATATATATATATATATATATATATATGTATATATATATATATATATATATATATATATATATATATATATATATATATATATATATATATATAAATATATATATAAATATATATGTGTATATATATAATATATAAATATATATATATATATATATATATATATATATATATATATATATATATATATATATATATATATACACACACACATATATACATATATATATATATATATATATATATATATATATATATATATATATATATATATATATATGTAGAAACATATAGGAATACATATATATACTGTAGATATGTATATATAAATACACACACACACACACACACATATATATATATATATATATATATATATGTCAGAAAAATTATTATTTTTGGATAAATTTCATATGCAGATGGTTTACGTATGTTATTGATGCCTTTGTTTATGAGTTTTATTAGTTAATAAGAAATAAAGAAACAAATGCAGTTAGTAGTTATTGTAAAGATATAAAAAGCATTGTAGAGAGACATGAGAGCGAACGAGGAGTAAGGAGGTTGTTTTCAGTTAATTCCGCTGAGTCCAGTGTTATTTTCCATAAATATCCTGCGTCGTCCTGTCCACTTCTT
>NC_090742.1:136136354-136151354 GCF_036898095.1 Palaemon carinicauda | reverse complement strand
TTGATGTACTATTTTTCTGTAATTGTGTAAAGGCCAGATCAGATATGTTTGCCAAAGGTAAATGTAAAATGTAATAAGTAGGTAAATAAGCTACAACCTTTTGATAACTGGTGACATTTGCTGCGTATTCATACTACTGATAAATATATCTTATAACTCTTTGGATGTTAATTGCCATCTCAAAATTAGGACAAACAAACGTTATTCTACATATATGGTTATATGATAGTGCCTAATTCTGCACATATAATTATGTGCTAGTGCCTAATTCTACATATAAAATTATATGCTAGGGCCTAGTTCTACATATATAATCATGTGCCAGTACTTGACTCTACATATATAAGTATGTGCCAGTGCCTTATTTTACATATATAATTATATGCCAGTGCCTAATTTTACACATACAATTATCTGCCAGTGCCTTATTCTCCATATATAATCATGTGCCACTGCCTAATTCTACTTATATAATTATGTGTTAGTGTTTTATTCTACATATATAATTATGTGGCCGTTGGACGAAAGCATTCATAGGCAAATGGTTTTACTAGTAAGTGAGCAAAATCAAATTTAGGACATATTTACAGCTTCTTGCGACCTTTTGTAACTTTAGTTTGATGTTGCCAGCAGGTTCCTTGGTCATATAAGACCTAGTTTTCTTTTGGTGTCATTGAAACAACCTGACAGCCAATATTTACCAGAACGTTTGTAAGCATAGGGATAGCTAAAGGCCAATTTCTTGGTTTTACATCAGTCACCCAAATAAATTTTGCTTGGAGATCACGGGTATCTCAGATGGTTGGATAAGTGAGTTCCTGTATATATGGACATAACTGAATAAATTTATATTCTGTTTATTCGTACGGAAGCTAATTTTCTATATTATTATTATTATTATTATTATTATTATTATTATTATTATTATTATTATTATTATTATTATTATCACTAGCCAAGCTATAACCCTAGTTGGAAAAGCAAGATGCTATAAGCCCAAGGGGTCTAACAAGAAAAACAGCCGAGTGAGGAAAGGAAACAAGGAAATAAATAAACGATATGAGAAAAAAATTAACAATAGAATATTTCAAAAACAGTAACATCAGAACAGAAATGTTATTATATAAACTATATAAAGAAGTATTTCAGCCTATTCTACATAAAAACATATGCTCCAACTTTGAACTTTTGAAGTTTTACTGATTCAACTACCCGATTAGGAAGATCGTTCCACAACTCGGTCGTAGCTGGCATAAAACTTCTAGATTAATGTGTAGCATTGAGCGTCATGATGGAGAAGGCCTGACTATTAGAATTAACTGCATGCCTAGTATTACGAACAGGATGAAACTGTCCAGGAAGATCTGAACGTAAAGGATGCTCAGAATTATGAAAAATCTTATGCAGCATGCATAATGAACTCATTGAACGATGGTGCCAAACATTAATTTCTTGATCAGGAATAAGAAATTTAATACACTGTAAGTTTCTGTCCAACAAATTGAGATTAGAATCGGCAGCTGAGGGCCAGACAAGAGAACAATACTCGAAAGAAGTTAGAATGAAAGAATTAAAACACTTCTTCAGAATATATTGATCACCGAGAATCTTCAAAACCTCAATAAGCCAATTTTTTTGTGCAATTGAAGAAGACAGATCTAATGTGTTCCTCAAAAGTAAATTTGCTGTCGAGAATCACACCTAAAATTTTAAAAGAGTTATACAAAGTTAAAGAAACATTATCAATGCTGAGAAAGGGATGTTGAGGAGCCATTGTTCTTGACCTACTTACAATCTTACTTTGAGTTTTGATAGAATTCAACTTCATACCTCATAATTTGCATTATGCACTAATTTTAGCTAGATCTCTATTCAGGTATTCAGCAACCCCAGATCTACATTCAGAAGATGGAATTGATCCAAAGAAAGTAGCATCATCTGCATACACAACAAGCTTGTTTTTTAGGCTAAAAAAAAGTCATGTGTATATAGTAGGAAAAGTAATGGGCCAAGAGCACTACCCTGATGAACACCAGATATAACATTCCTATACTCACACTGGTGCCCATCAACAACTCTTTAGGATTTATTGCTTGAACATTCAATAATAATGCTAAGAAATGACCCATCCACTCCCAACTGTTCGATTTTGAAAACAAGTGCCTCATGATTAACACGGTCAAAGGTAACACTAAAATCAAGGCCAATTATACGAACTTCCTGCCCATAATCAAGGGCTTTCTGTACAGCATCGGAGATTGTAAGAAGGGCATCCCATGATCCAAGGCATTTACGAAAACCAAATTGCAAACTAGGGATCAGATGATTACCTTCAACAAACCTATTAAGACATTTTGCCAAAAAAAAAAAAAAAAAAAAAAAAAAAAAAAAAAAAAAAAAAAAAAAAAAAAAAAAAACGTTCAAAAACATTTACATGGAGGAATAACATTACCAATTCTCCAACGGATGCTAAAAGCTCCTCTTCTTCCAAACTTACTCAAAATAACAGATAACTTTGGAGCTAAGAAATCTGCCCTCTTTGTAAAAATCAAGGAAAAGTACCATTTGGGTCTACACCTTTAAAAGCATCAAGGTCCATCAACAGAGCTTTAATCTCACGAGATCAAAAAGCTAAACTAGTTAGTTTAGTCTCAGGAAAACAGGAATGAGGAATTTTGTTTCTCATTACCCAGCCAAAAGGGTTGCCTTTTCCTTTGGACAGTCAGTGACTGAGCAATTTGGTTTGAGTAAACGAAGAACTCTTTTTGGTGTAAACCAAAAAGTGCAGATTTACGGGTATTCTAGCAGTTATGTTCCTGGGTTTTACCAGAAAGGGCTTCCTTTATGGTTAGAGTGTATTCCTTTTCAGTTGAAGCATAAACGCTCTAAGCAAAAGCTCTACACTGAGTATAGTTATTCCAGGTCAAATCTGATATGTTACCCTTCCAAAGATGATAGGCCTCCTGCTTCTCCAAATAAGCGAATCTGAAGTCATCATTGAACCATGGGTTGTCCTTCAATCGGTACCTTAGCACACGAGAAGGGATATGTCTATCAATTATGTTGGCTAGAATCTCATTCAATGGGACACAAGGATCAACACCACTATACAATTGTGACCAATTCAAGGAGAAAAGATTATGAAAAATCCCATTCCAGTCTGCTTGAGATTCCACATAAATCTTACATGAGTATGATACATCAAAGACAGGTTGCTCAGTCTTCACTACTAATGAAACCAAGGTATGATCAGATGTCCCGACTGGAGAGCCAACCCTACTTGTTATTACAAGTCATTAAGATTTATTTACGAGTTTAGCTTAAACTATTATATGTCATGCATATTCAAGTTATAAGTTTATGTACCAAATCGAGTAATTTTCCGAAAAGATAGTGCCTTTATAATAATTTGAAATTTATTTGGACTTTATAAGCACTGTAAAAATTAATTTAAGATGAAAAGATAAAATTATGATGATTGAATTATATATAATCACAAAAACATACCTATAATGTAGCTGCTTTCATATAAATATTTACACTACTATAATATCACATCCCTTACAGACTTTCTGATATTCTTCCAGCACATGACGAAGACAGGTTCACATTGTGCTCTGTAGAGTTAAGTCTTTATTATTTGAGTTAGTTTCGGTCCTACTTGTATTTTGATTAATGTTGCAAACAGTGCACCCAGAAGTATCTGTACACAGCAGAGCACTGTCTTTCGATATGAGCACCTCCCACCATTGCAGGTATCATATTTGCCGTTAAAACAGATGAATTGCACCGATGATCTGGTAGCAGGTTGTTATTCCACCCAGTAGATCGAAATGTTCCTGTCAATCACTTCTCATTCATGGACATCTGGATTTGGTATCTGAACATCTGAACCAAGAGACTGATGCCAAATAGATGCTTGTGCAAAATGGTAAATAAGTCATATTTGGTTGGTGGTAGATGACAGCTTTGTCCATTTTAGCTGCAGAACAGTTTGTGAGAGGCGCCAGGTAGGTGATAACTGTGAGGCAAGGTAAATGGAACCAAATATTATTAAACAGACATTGAGCTTAAATACCAGGACTTGAAAGCAGGAATATTGCAAAAATTCAAAGTTAAACTCGAGCTATCAAGTTTATGCAGGTTGGTTTATTAACATTGCAAGGAAGAGGGAGTGATAAGATACAAATCAAAACCACTCCAGTGTACGAGCAAGTATGAAACATGTATGGCATAAGTTCATTCATGGCGCAGTCTGTCTTCTCCTTTTTACCCATGCAGGGAGAAGACAAACTGTCCACATCTTCGTAGACATTCATCAATGTTCTCAAATGAGTTGTCGACCATCTCCATGGTATTACACAGGTCTGGATCAGACTTCACTAGCTGGAATATCTGTTTCTTGCCTTTCCCTATGAATTAACTTAGGCTACCACATCCTGTCAAGGAATGCATTCCTGGTAAAGCTTTGCACACGTCCTCACCAAGTGAATGTCCAATGGCACTGCTGTTGTCCTTATAAAGAATAAAATTCTTGAACGTGTATGGCTACTGAAAACACAGGCTAACACAGCAACATCTGTATCTGGAGACTTGATTCCAATGCATTCATGTGCACCTTTTACCGAATGGTTGGTATGAAGCAAGATTTGCATGCTTCCTCTTATTGAATGCACAATTCACAATCTCTGATATATATATATATATATATATATATATATATATATATATATATATATATATATATATATATATATATATATATATATATATATATATATATATGTTAATGCACTATTCTTCTATTGCTTAACGTGAATGAAGGAGAAACACAATTTTGATATGCTCATGTAGTTCTTTATTAGATCCATGACGTTAACATCGATATGGTTAAATTGTTAGGCATTTATACATGTAGACTTGACGCATGTAGTGTAACTTGAAGTGATGTGAAGTGACGTGATGTGATTCATTTAAATTGTGTTCCTACAACAAACGGTCCAAATATTCCTAAGTAAATACCAACTTTCGTTATATTCGTTATATCCGTTCTGTATGAAATCTCTTTTTAAACTGATAAGTTTCCTCATTTGTTTACAGGAAGACACTGTAGATTACCATAAAGTTCACGTGACCAAGAACTATGCATAAATTAGCTAAAACAACCCAACACCAAGTAAACAATTCATATGGCCGAGCATAGACTCGAACCAGCAAACTACCACACAACAAACCTTAATATTAACCATCGCGATAACTAGAAAACACAAACGAATATTTACAGTTAAATCGTTGGGCATCAACATTGCTCGACCTCTAAATCGTATGATTTACAAAAAAATATAGGATGCACAACTAATATTTCATTTCATACTACAATACGTGAATCGAACATGAATAAAACAAGCTTAACCATTGAAGCACCATTCTTTCCAGCATTCATCCGCAATTCAGTCGTTGATGTTTAAATTTGATAATGAAAGAGCGAACATTAAAACGATAAACACATAAAAAATTTAAATGAGTTTGACAAACAGATATGAACTAGAAATATCAATGTCATATAGTGTCTCTGGATAATATCTATAACACTTGATCTTCTTTTGGAAGCAAGAGTGCGAGCTTGCTCACTGGTCTGTGCAGTTCAGAAGATTGGGTTCAAATTTTGACGCTTCTCACAACACCTCTGGCGTCTGGCAGTACCTCTGTTACACCTGCTAGTGGCCAGTGAAGTCTTGGCGTGTTCTCTTCTTTCAGGAGCACGATGTCACCTTCCTGTGTATTTCTTTGTTGTTTGTTCCATTTGGGGCGTTGCTGCAGGCTGACTATGTACTCCCTTTTCCGTCTGCTCCAGAACAAGTCCAACAAATATTGTACTCTACGCCACCTTTTTCTGGATTACACATATTCTGGTTGCGAAGGTCCTGGTATTAACCTCTTGGGTGACTTCATATGGAGGATTTGATTCGGACTTAGTGGTTCCATGTCGTCAGGATCATGAGAACAGGTCATGATCGGTCTTGAGTTCACAATATATTCTACCTCGCAGAGTAGCGTGCGGAATGATTCGTCATCGAGGCGAGTCCCTTGGTCAAAGTATAGCGCAGATAGAACTTTCCAAATGGTACGGATCTGGCGCTCCCATACGCCGCCCATGTGCGATGCCATAGGTGGGTTAAGTTTCCAGTCGATATTCATGTACAGTAGTTTGTTTTGAATTTTGTTTTGGTTCAGATCTGACCAAGCCTTGTTCAGCTCATTCCGTGTTCCGATGAAGTTGGTCCCGTTGTCGCATCGGATTTCTTGTACCGTGCCTCTGCGGGCTATGAAGCGTTGTAGGCAGTGAATAAAGGAATCTGTTTCGAGACTGTTAGCAGCTTCTAGATGAATGGAGCAAGTGACAAGACAGGTGAATATGACGCCGTAATGTTTGAGCTCCTTGCGGCTCTCCTTCATAATAAAGGGCACGAAAAAGTCTACGCCTGTGAATGTAAATGGTGGAGCTGGCTCGAGACGATCTTGAGGTAAGTCGGACATTTTCTGCTCTTGGCGTGGCTTTCTCATTTTTCTGCACGTTATGTATTTGTGGAGTTGACGTCGGACAGCAGAGTTGATTGAAACAATCCAAAAGCGTTCTCTAATTGCTGCAATGGTATGATTTCTACCGACATGGCCAAGTTTCTTATGAGCATCTCGTATGATTAGAGTGGTGACATGCGAATGTTGTGGCAGTAGCATAGGATGTTTCACATCAGAGTCCATTGCGGCTTTCGAGAGGCGTCCTCTCACTCGCAGAGTTCCGTCGATGAGCACTGGGTCGAGACGGAATATCGTACTTGTTTTTGGTAGCGAGTGTTCTCTCTTGTCTTCTTTTGTGGTTTTTTTCTTGAGTTTCTCGACCTCGTTTGCAAAGGTGATCTTTTGTATAAAGCAAACGATTGCCTTTTCAGCCTTTTGCATGATCTGTGCGATCCTTAGATTTATAGTTTGTTCTTTGTTTTGTAAGAAAGCCAAAAATGCTATGAATACTGCTATTGCTCTCTTCAGTCTCTCCCACCTGGAGAAATAGGTGATTAAAGTCATAAATGGTGATCCTTCTTCTGATGTAGCTGTAGTAACTAAAGACATGAAGTCCTCTTCTGTAACCTGCGGTTCGCTGCTGGGTGCATCTTTGCAGGGCATTCTGAAGCCGGCATATTCAAGAAATCCGGACCTTCCAGCCAACAAGTCATGTCTGACGATATCACAGAACCTACTCCACGTGATGCAACGTCTGCTGGGTTCAAATCAGCGTTAACGTATTTCCACTGGTTAGCGTTGCTGAAGTCTCTTATTTGACGGACTCTGTTGGCCACAAACACTGGAAAACGCTTTCTCTCAGCTCTGATGTAATAAAGGACTGTCGTTGAATCTGTGTAATAGCAGATTTCGTTGAGATGGAGATCAAGCTCAAGGGTCATTTTCTGTCCTAAATTCACAGCTACAGCGGCTGCTGTGAGTTCAAGCCGTGGGATAGATGTTGCTTTCAATGGAGCAACCCTTGCTTTTCCGATGAGAAATGAAGTTATCGAACATCCACCCTCGTTTGAGGTTAGGTATGCAACAGCACCATACCCAGATAAACTGGCATCTGAGAAAACGTGCATCTTTAAAGTCGTATCTTTTGCTTGCTGTGGTACCTTCAGACATCTCGGGATTGTTATCTTCTGAAGGTTCAGGGCTTCAATAATCCATTGTTTGAAACTTCGCTGGTGATCATCAGGCACTTCGTCATCCCAGGCGAAATTGGTTTCTTTGCAGAGGTCTTGCAGTATTTTCTTTGCCGGCAGCACAAATGGAGCAGAGAAACCAAGGGGGTCATAGATGGATGATACTATGGAGAGTATGACTCTTCTTGTCAGCGGTTTGTCTGGCAACAACACTGAGAAGCCAAATGTGTCCGTTTCGACGACCCAAAGTATTCCGAGGACGTGCTCGGTAGGCAGTGGGTCATAATTGATGTAGTCGGAGTGGTACTTGGGATCCTTTTACATTTTCTTCTTTTGATAGAGTGCTCGTTTGATTGCAAGGATCTTATTAGTTGGCACTATTAAGGTCTGATTCCTGAAAGGGAGAGGGATCTCAAAGTGACCGTCTTTAAACACGACATTGCTTTCGGCCTTCTTCATGAATGTAGTATCCTCTGGAGACAATCCTTTCTTACAGGATACCTTGCTACCCAGCGATCAATAAAGTCACTTTCCAGAATATTCAGTATTCTGTTTGGGGAGAGAATTTCAGTAGCCTCCTCAAAGTCATCGGTCACAATGCGATTACTGTTTACTCGATGTGTAGACGTTACACTGTTTTCTTCTACCGGGGAGCTGACTGTCCATCCGTGACGATACTGCAGAGCGAATGGGCCTTTGCCGTCTGTTGATATGATTTCCAGAGGCTCCATTGCTAGTGGGCAATTACTGCCAATCAGTAGACCAATGTCTATTTCTGGCATTATTTCAGTAATCGATTTTGCCACGTCATGAAGATATGGCCAGCGTCGTAACAGTTCTCGACGGGGTATTTGATCATGGCTCACTGGAATTTCTTGTCTAGAATACGTTTTTGGAAGCAGTATACCATTTTGCCCGTTTATATCACTGACAACGAGATCCTGGACAAGGTAGCTTTTGACTATGCTCTCCCCATGCATAGTTTTCAGACGCAGATTTGTTTGAACACCGGAAGCTTGCAAGTCATCTTTAAGTTCTTCTGATAGGAAGCACCCTGTGCTTCCTGGGTCATAGAGGGCATAGGTGAGAACTTCTCGGTTGGTTCATTGGTTCCCCTCTGTTGTATACGAACAGGTATTATTGCTTGAAGAACCATTGAGGAATCATGAGAAATAATGTTGCTGGTAGCTGTATCTGGAGGGTTTTGGCTGGATGCCTCTGTATGGTTTTGAGAATATGAAGATCTGTCAGAGTAGCCCTGACCTCCAAGGTAGTTTGAAGCCATCTATATGCATGGCCGTAGGATGACCTTTGCTACATTTGTGACATTTTCGCTTGTTCATGCACCCCTTCGATGTATGATTCAGACTATAGCAACTGAAGCATCTACGCTACTCTATAATAAACTTTCGTTTCTCTTCGAGAGATTTTTCCCTTAAAGCTGCAGAGTTATCCAGATCGTGATTTTTGCTGCAGTAAAAACAGGAGGGCGACCTAAAACCACGAGTTCTACTTGGGCTCTCATGATTAACTTGCATAGCAAATGCAGATTCTGTTGGTTTCCCTTTTGATGGTTTATTAGAATTCAGTTCTCTATGCTGCGTTAATAACAAACTGGACAATGTCACCAAAGCACGAAGACCTGTTCTCGAGGAGTCTGCGGTTTGTGGCTTTTTTCGCGCCATTTATTCTGGAGATAACTTGGCAATTTCTGGACCACCACCTGCAGGTTCGGTGCATGATCAAGAACAGCTAGGTGAGTAAGTGTTTGCATGGCGCTGAAGCATTTTAGCAAGTAATGCGAATATCTTTTCAGACATTTCCCTTCGTCTGGTTTTATCGGCTTCCAATCGTTTAATTGTTTTAATTATGCCAGGGATACTTTATAAGGATCACCATACTCTTGTTGTAGCAACTGTCTTGCCTGACATAGCCTTGGTCTACCTGCATGTATATACAGCTGCTACTGGCTGTTCTAGAGGAGATCCTGGTGTCAAACGCCAGTATGAACTTACTGTATTCCAGAAGATCACCGGTAAACTTGGGAACTTCCGGTGCAGGCAAAGCTAGAGCTGTGGCGATGCCACTAATCTGCTGCTGTATGGTGTTAACTGGAGGTGAATTAGGCAGTGGATAGGGTGCACCAAAGTTACTGTTCACAGGTGTATTTACAGGCGGATACGTATACTGTTCTAGATTTGGAAACGTTGATGACTTGGCATTCGAAGCGTTGACCGGAGTTGCAAGAGTGTTAGTAACAGTCTCTGAAGAATTTCTGGGAACAAATTCTTGTGCAGTGCTGGGATTTAGACTGGGTAAGCTGACACTATTTTCCTGGGTGACAGGGAGTATAACCTGGTTAGCCATATTGCCACAAATAGCCGTGTTAGCACCTTCACTCGCACAAGATCCAGGGGCAGCTACACTAGGTCCAGCGACCATAACATTCACGTCCTGATGGTTGGCTCGTTGCACAATAATGCTGGTATGTGTCTCATTGTCTTTGTTATCAACATTGTCATCGCCAATGTCTTTTTCGGTTTCTGCAGAGACACGTGCTTTTGCTGGAGTCTTGGCTATTTCGATATCCAATAGAATCTCTTCTGTCTTTGCCTCCTGTTCCTTTTTCTTTGTCACAAGTTCTTTTTCCGCAAGCAACTCGGCGAGGCGTGCTTTGGCTCGCACCTTTTCGGACGTAGCCGATTTGCCAGAAGGAAGGGAAGAAGGCCGTTTGGAAGAACGTTCTGAACCAGATCGGCTTAAAAGACTCTCCAGGTCTTCTTCAAGTCGTTTTTCGTTTATAGCTATCCATTCACCAGTATGGTTTCGGAATTGCAGAATGCTAATTTCCTTGGTCTCATATCTGGACAATTCCTGGTCTTGCTCCAATTCGTCTAAGATGTTATCCATGACACAATTGAAGTTTTTTGTGTACTTATCGAAAGCTTCGTTATATTCCTCTAGACACATTTTCACCAAGTGCAGGTTGTCAGGATTTGACATAAGCCCTGTGAGTTCATTGCGTTTTTTCGTTACGTTGCCAAGTGATGATCTCCATTTATTTTTTAATGTTCGAATATCAACTGTCGTACCCGAGTTTTTGACGGGAGCACTATTCTGGAAAGTCTCATCAGACTCTTCAATCTTGTCTGTAGTTGTTTATAACAGGCAGTAATTCCACTTCTTAAGGCTCACGTATAAGAGTTATTATAAATTTCAGCGTGAGTCGTTGATGGTAGTTTAACAATTTAATTGAACGATGTTGATGCACTATTCTTCTATTACTTAACGTGAATGATGGAGAAACACAAGTTTAATACGCACATATAGTTCTTTATTAGATCCATGACGTTAACATCGATATGGTTATATTGTTAGGCGTTTATACATGTAGACTTGACGCATGTAGCGTAACTTAAAGTGATGTGAAGTGACGTGATATGGTTCAATTAAATTGTGTTCCTATAACAAACGGTCCAAATATTCCTCAGTAAATACCAACTTTCGTCATATTCGTTATATCCGTTCTGTATGAAATCTCTTTTTAAACTGATAAGTTTCCTCATTTGTTTACAGGAAGACACTGTAGATTACCATAAAGTTCACGTGACCAAGAACTATGCATAAATTAGCTAAAACAACCCAACACCAAGTAAACAATTCATATGGCAGGGCATAGACTCGAACCAGCAAACTACCACACAGCAAACCTTAATATTAACCATCTCTATAACTAAAAAACACAAAAATAATTTACTGTTAAATCGTTGGGCATCAACAACATATATATATATATATATACATATATATATATATATATATACATATAAATACATATATATATATATATATGTATATATATATGTATATATATATATATATATATACATATGTATATATATATATATATATATATTTATATATATATGCATATATATATATATATATACATATATATTTATATATATATATATATATATATATATTAACGTAATTTTGCTTTTGTTTACATCAGCCTTGTTACTTGCATTTTTGTTTTATGTAAAACTAGCTTAAGGTTTAGTTAAAAAGGTTTCACAGTTGTAAGTTTAACTTTTTTTTTTCTTTTGAAGTGCTGTTTTAACCTCCTCCCAGCTTGCTTAACGATTTGTAAGTGTCTAGTTTAACACTTGTTTCTTTTCTGTGTTTTTCGAGTCCTTGGTGAGGAGAGATACTCGTGTTTACGTGCAAGGAACTCGATTGCTTGAAGACAGTTCGAGCTCGCCACTCCCCTAACCTACTGCAGCAGCTGGCTTAAGTGAGCGTTTTAGAGGATTGCAACCCCAACGTTTGACGGCTTTAAGCAGGTGTATTTCGGCCACCTGCGGTGATTTGTGATTCCTGTGCGTTCTCTTCTGCGGTCCTCGATGTAGGAACCCCAGCATCAAGGTGGATGCAGGAGTGACACCGCCGTCAACGTGTTTTGGTGATCCTCGACGTAGGTAGTTGCGGGAGCTTTGGAGCTCGTGGTGACAAGTAGGGAGGCAGTTGTTAGGTAGGAGATAATTTTTACCTTTTTTGGGTTAGGGACCAGAGCTCCATTTCCCTCCCTTTGATGAGGAGTCCTGCGAAGCTGCACTCCCTACGGTAGCTGAGTGTTGATGTTGTTATTGAAGTCGCTACCTTGGTTGGAGCAGGGGGTGGTTTCATCCAGCCCCAAAGAGTGTGAGAATATATATAATATTTTTTTTGTGTGTGTGCTTTGTTATTCAATTATTTGACTCACTCTCGTTGAGAGTGTGGTGTTTCAAGTTAAGACTTTTATTAATATTAAACTGTCTCAGTGTGTGCCTTTTAAGGCATTAATGTTTGTATGGTAAATTGTAAATTGTTAATTCTAAAAGTTAGGTAGTTACAAGGCTGATTGTTCTAAATTTTGTTGTTAATAAATATTGTTAAATTTTCCCAAGTGTTTTCGTTTCTGCTGACCAATTTGTTGTTAGGTATTTTTATAAACACTGACCTCTCTTATCGTACAAAAAGAAATTGCACCACGGCCCGATAAGGGTCGTAACATATTTGGCGACCGTGACAGGGTATCCAGTATTTTGGTTGGTGGAGCGACACTCGGGTAGACTCTTCAATATTAATTATTTTGTTTTTGTGTTGCCTTTCTCCCCTGAATATTTTTTGTTTTACTAAATGGAGGAATTTGTTTTTGATGTAGCTCAATTTTTGGGGTCAGTTGATTGCATTAAGTATTTGCCCCTGCTAGGTAAGAAACAATTAGTTGAGTGTGCTAAGTGGTTGGGTGTTCCGCGGAAGGTGACGGACACCAGAGCAGAGATATTGGTAGCAGTTAGGGATAAAATAAAACAGTAGTTAACTGAAGCTTAACATTCAGTGAGTAAGAGTGAGGTAATTGGTGATAGTGAGGAGAGTTTGAGTGACGGTCAAGAAGAGGGCAAAGTAAGTATGAGGGCTAGTCTAACTCTATTTGAGGATCCTCCTGATGTAGGTACTATTTACGAAGGTCCAGCAAATTTTCCCAAGGCTCTGGGTAAAGTGTCCTCTAATCCGTTCTTGGCGCCCCCTGATTTTGTACCCTTCAAATCTCTGGCCCCTGTTAAGGCATTGTGTGACTTCAAGGAGGAAAAGATATACAACCTTATTTGTAAACGCATAGAGTTGCGAAAAATGGAGTTTGAGGAGAACGAGCAGGTAAGGTGTCATGAGTTGGAGATGGCGAAAATAAATATAGAGATGGTTAGGTTATAGGGGGCAAATTTGATAAGTTCCCCCTAAAAGATACCTTCCAAGATCGGTTTAACATAGGTGCTGCACTAAAATTAGTGCCGGTGTTTGACAAATAGAATGTCTCTGATTTCTTCAAGATATTTGAGCGTGTGGCCTCCCGATTGTCTTGGCCCGCAGAAATGTGGGCTGTATTAATAGAGTGTAGGATAGTGGGCAAGGCAATGCCGGTGTATATTGCTTTGGAGGAGGGAGTAGCTCGGGATTACCAGAAGGTGAAAGCCTTAATTTTAAAGTCTTACGACTTGGTCCCTGAGGCCTACCGCCTCCAGTTTCGCAACTATACAAAACACCCTGCACAATTTTTCATGGAGTTTGAGCGCATCAAGTAGGAACACTTCGACGAATAGCTGAAAAGTCGGCAGATAGTCACTTTCGCTGCGTTACATGAACTGTTGCTCCTTGAGGAGTTTAAGAAGGCCTGCAGCAAGGAGTTGAGAGTTCACCTGGAGGAGGTAAAAAGTGTGAAATTGAGTAGTGCCGCTCACTTAACGGATGAATTTGTATTGACTCACCGTTCAGGTAGCGGTAGTTTTACTTATAAGACTTTAGATATTCAAACATCTTGCTCCCCTAATAGTGGTAGGAGAGGGGAAACCTCCTCGTCGACTCCCCATATCCCTAAGAATGGTAATATTAATACTAATTCTTTTTCAGGTGATAGGGATGTGGGTAGAGTCCAAGGAAGTCCTCTTCCCCTTAATGTTTTTGCTAATAGAGACTTCCCAGGAGGGGGAAATAACAGGTATAATGGAAATGGAACCCCAGGCCGTAGAGGAACCTGTTTTTGGTGCAACAAGCCCGGGCATTTCCAAAACCAGTGTAATGCTCGTAGGATGTACCTACAGCGCTATAATCAAAGTCCTGTAGCATTGGTGAATGATAAGTCAGAGTTTAGTAGCAGTGGTCCTGTAGACAGACCTGTAGTAGATACAAGTAGTTTAGTAAATAGTAGTAAGCCCAATGCTCCTAATCCCCAATCGTGACTCAAGTATGACAAATATGTGTGGCCTGGAAAGTTGATTTTTGACTCTCGTTTTGTCCAGGTGAAATTTTTTAGGGACACTGGCTCTGCCCGGTCGTTAGTCATGAAGAGGGCTCTGAATGGTTTTGAAAATATACTGGAAATTTTGTATTGTTGGGAGGTTTTCCGGATTCAGTTGTGTCCGTTCCTTTGGTTAATGTCCGCATGTCTTTTCCAAGATATGATCACGTCACTGAGTTGGCTGTGGTGGATAGTCTATTAATGGTATCCTGGGAAATGATATGCTGGATAGTGAAGGACGGGAGCTGTTCCCTATCTTATCAGTAAATGTAGTCCCGTGGCTGTAAGGACTCCGCAGAAAAGCTGCTAATTTACTTGATGTGGAGAGTAATGATGACTTAATGTTTAGTGCAGAGTTAGATGTTTTAAGACCCGGGCCAATAGAGAGTAGTTGTAGTGATGTAGTAAATAAGAAACTTGATTGGGACAGAGCTGCTTTTATTAAAACTCAAA
>NC_090742.1:136096322-136126322 GCF_036898095.1 Palaemon carinicauda | reverse complement strand
CAATTATAAGGTTTGAGCGAGGTCCGAACTCCCAACCAACGTAACGCAGGTCTGGACGTTTATAATAGGCTGCTAAAGTAATGTTCCAGATGACCTTTGAACTTGTCTCTGGAGTGTTATAGGACACCGAGGGTCTACTTAGCACCCTCAGCATCACTCCTATAGAGAAGCATCATGGATAAACCTTAGGAGGGTGTGATACTATGAGACCTTAACTGTTGAGAAGTAAATTATGAATATTGATTGTGTACCAACCGTGTGTCACACAATTGTACATAATTATTTTGTATATATTATGCTTGTATCTGCGCTCTTCCCTCGCACTAAAAAGAACCTGAATGATCATGTCTCCGTTTTGCTCTGTAACATTGTCTGTCTCTCGAACAGGTTATGTCCTGTTGCCTTGAGGTTTTGTATATAAAGAAGAGTGTTCCTTAATAAACAACTCAGTTGATTGCATCCTGCCTTTGAGTTCATAACCCTCACTCGGCACCGTCACATTGGTGACCCCGGATGTCGCCTCGCTCCACTGCCTTCCACTCCCACCTCCCTCGCCCCTCCATCGTTGGTACTATGACGGACTCTACTACAGCAGTTGGCGCTGCGGCCGCCCCATTGAAACTTTCACTGTTCGCCAGCGGAGAGGCGTTTGCTTGGTTTCAGCGCGCAGAAGTCCAGTTTCGTATCAGGGGAGTGACTCGCTCAACCACCAAAGCGGATTATGTTCTCGCGGCGATACCCGAGGACACCTTCCCAGAAATATCCGACTGGCTTTGTGAACAAGGAGACACCCCAATAGCGTATGACGCCCTCAAAACATACCTTCTGCAGCAGTACTCGCCGTCGCAAGCCGCCCGTATAGCAAAGCTTTTTCAGCTCTCGCAACAACCGTTCGGGGACCAAAGGGCTTCGCTTGCCCTCAGGGAAATGACCTGTATCGCTCGCCTTCAACCTGCCCCGTGAGGTGAACCTACTTCGTGCCCTTTGGATACGCTGTTTACCCGAACCTGTATGCGCTGCCATACCCGATGTCGATAGTTTACCCATAAAGGACTTGATGACCAAAGCCGACGCCCTTATGGACAGCCACTTCAAGACTTCCATCAACGCCTCCACCCCTGACGAAGAGGATGCCTATTCAACGTCAACCGAAGCTGACATGAATGCCGTAGGACATACACGCCTACCCCGTGACGTGCCAAAGCGGTGACAAAGCCGCCCACCACCCACCAATCGCTCGCGCCCCAACGAACGACTTCTACAGCCACTTACTACCTCCCATCCGCCGCAGTTTTGCTATTACCACTTCAGATTCGGGGAAACCGCGAAGAAATGTGCCAAGGATTGTCAGTGGCCAAAAAACGTGTAAGTAGGCCATCGCTTGTGGCGGTGGCCTCCCATGTTTCTAATCTTCTCTTTTTACAGGATGCAGGAACGGGCGTGCGATTTTTGTTAGACAAGGGTGCTTGTCGTTCTCTTCTGCCAAGGAAACTCTTCAAGGCACGACGTAGTCTGTCTACATCTGCCGACCTCCGCTTGGTAACTGCCAACGGATCTGCGATACCCACCTACGGTTACGAGAACCTCACATTATCGTTCGGAAACGGTAAATTCAATTGGAAGTTTCTCGTTGCTGACGTCACAATGCCAATCCTCGGCGCGGATTTCCTCTCTCATTTCCACCTTCTGGTCGATGTCGCCCACCGACGATTGGTCAACGCAGACTCGTACTTGTCGACACCTCTTCAACCCGCCCCCTCTAACCTCGCTCTCCACATCAGCGCACCCACAGATGCCTACGCCCACCTCCTCACGTCATACCCGGAAGTTTTCCGTCTAGAACTTCGCCAAACGCCCACGGTTCCTGCCAAGCACGGTATTTATCACCATATCAAGACGACGGGACCCCCAGTCTTCGCAAAATTCAGACGTTTAGCACCGGAACGATTGGCAGCCGCCAAACAGACTTTCGCTGAAATGGAGTAAATGGGCCTTTGCCAAAAGGCCTCCAGCCCATGGTCGTCACCCTTACACATCGTTCTGAAGAAAGACGGCTCCCTCCGTCCGTGCGGGGATTACAGGCGCCTGAACATGCAAACAGAACCGGATCACTACCCCCTGCCAAACATTGCCGACGTGACCTCCTACCTGCACAAAGCGAAGGTTTTCTCTACGCTCGACCTCCTGAAGGGGTATTATCAGGTGCCTATGAACCCAGAAGACATCCCCAAGACTGCCATCACCACTCCGTTTGGTACATACACCTTCAATTACTCCTGTTTTGGCCTTCGTAATGCTGTGGCAACGTTTCAACGTCTCATGGATGGCATCTTAGGGGACCTCCCTTTCTGTGTATGTTATGTGGACGACATACTTGTGTTCTCCTCCTCAAAAGAGGAACACCTCCGTCACCTGCGCATCGTGCTCGACCGCCTGCAACAAAACAGCCTTGTAGTCCAGTACGACAAGTGTACCTTTGGCGCCAACGAAGTGTCTTTTTTAGGGCACCGAATCACTCCTGAAGGAGTCCATCACCTCCCTGAGAAGGTAGCAGCTGTTCAGAACTTCCCCGCGCCCTTGACCGTCAAAGCTCGTCAGGAATTCTTGGGCATGATCAACTATTATCACCGTTTTCTGCCAGCCATTGCCGCCACTCTTGCTCCCCTCTACGCCTCCCTCAAGGGCAAGCCAAAGGACCTGAAGTGGGGTTCCCTTCAAGAAGCAGCCTTCTGCAATGCAAAGATGGCCCTATCAACTGCTGCGGCTCTCACTTTTCCTATCCCACACGCCCCTCTCCTTCTCTCCAACGATGCCAGCGACGTCGCTATTGGTGCAGTACTCGAGCAGGTGGTCAAAGGTTCACCCCGCCCATTGGCCTTCTTCAGCAGGAAACTGTCCAAGGCAGAATCGGGTTATTCTACCTTCGATCGAGAATTGCTGGCGGTGCACTTGGCTGTCCGTCACTTTCGCCATTTCTTAGAAGGTACGCCCTTCGTCATTCGCACAGACCAAACACCTCTGGTGCACGCCTTCACTCGACAGTCTGACGCCTGGTCCGCCCGTCAACGCCGACATCTCTCCGCCGTGGCTGAATACAATTGCACCCTCCAATACGTCCCTGGGAAAATGAATCCCGTTGCCGATGCCCTGTCAAGAAACACGTTGGCTGCCGTTCAACTGGGATTGGATTACAACGCCCTGGCTGAAGCCCAATGAAAGGATCCAGAGTATCAAGCTTGTAGGACATCCTGCACGTCCCTCCGTTGGGAAGATTTTCCCCTCGAAGACTCCAACACCACCCTCCTCTGTGACGTCAGTACTGGTAGACCGCGACCTTGGATTCCTGCTCCCATGCACAGACAGGTGTTTGATTTCATTCACGGCCTTTCACATCCCTCGTGCCGTTCTACTGCACAGCTGCTGAAGGCAAAGTTCATTTGGCACGGCATTTCTAAGGATGCTAAGGATTGGGTCCGCGCCTGTACTTCTTGCCAAACTTCCAAAGTACATCGACACACGGATTCAGGAGTGGGCACCTTTCCTCAACCTCAGCGTTGTTTCGCACACATTCACCTCGACGTTGTAGGCCCCCTACCCACATCACAAGGACATCGTTACCTGTATACCGTCATCGACCGCTCCACTCGTTGGCCTGAAGCCATTCCCATGGAAACTGCAACGTCCGCCTCATGTACATCTGTCTTACTCTCTGGATGGATTTCAAGATTCGGTATCCCTGAGCATATTACTTCTGACAGGGGAACCACTTTCACCTCTCAATTGTGGACGTCATTAGCGAATCTCCTGGGCATCACCCTACAGACAACGGCCTACAACCCCGCTGCCAATGGAATGGTTGAACGTTTTCATCGCACCCTCAAAGCAGCTTTGATGTCCCGCTGCAAGGATTGCAACTGGTTTACTCAGCTTCCCTGGGTCCTCCTGGGACTAAGGACCACTCCTAAAGACGCCCTCGACGTCTCGGCAGCTGAAATGGTGTATGGCGACCCGTTGGTCGTCCCTGCCGAATTTTTTCCTTCTCCAACCTCCTCCGACGATCTCCAGCGCATACGTCAAGTCGTGGGAAAATTTACTCCCTGCTGCCAGACTTACAAGCCCCCAGCAAAGCATCACATACCAACTGACTTGCACTCTGCAACACACGTCTTCCTGCGCAACGACACTAGCAAGCCACCACTAACGCCCCCTTACACGGGCCCTTTCCTTGTGATCCGACGCAGTCTGAAAGCATTCCTACTAAACATTCGGGGCAAAGAAGACTGGGTCTCCATTGATCGTCTAAAACCTGCTTATCTTCTGCTAGATGACCCGCCTACAGTTCGCCTCTCTAGATCAGGGCGCCCTATTTAACATGTACAGTATGTCATTTTTAGGGGGGCGCCATGTACCAACCGTGTGTCACACAATTGTACATAATTATTTTGTATATATTATGCTTGTATCTGCGCTCTTCCCTCGCACTAAAAAGAACCTGAATGATCATGTCTCCGTTTTGCTCTGTAACATTGTCTGTCTCTCGAACAGGTTATGTCCTGTTGCCTTGAGGTTTTGTATATAAAGAAGAGTGTTCCTTAATAAACAACTCAGTTGATTGCATCCTGCCTTTGAGTTCACAACCCTCACTCAGCACCGTCACAATTGAAAGAGCTATATTCGTTTGATTTTCATTCATTCTAGCCCATTTCTCTAATCGTTTATGGATATTTTTAATATGATGTAAATTATACACAACAATTTCACTAATAATTATCAGAAATCTCTCCACTATTTATTTCTACGTTTATAAATTATAATAATTCAGCTGATTTTTTTAATTATCTTTCTTACATTACATAACTTAACTAACCTATTTTAGTCACGAACTAACTTGCCATCTACTTATCCGTCAATGTGTCAAATCGATAGGGTATACGCATCTGGAAAAATCCTAACTCTTAATCACGATGTAATAAGTCTTCATCCAACTTAATCACACCCAGATTTCCATAAATTACTTGAATTGATAGAAAGGATTTAGGAAACCCGTTCAACTCCACCTTTTTCGTTAACACTGATTAAACTTCTGAAGGTCGGCAACATATATGTCGTTAATTACCCATATATTCTATTTTGTCCTAACGACGTGATAGGAGAAGAGATAATAATATTTCTCGGCTCTTTATTTGAAAATATGATAATTGAAGTAGTCCCAAGATTTATAGGATTAAGTGTTTCATTAAATTCATCACTAACTGTGACCCTTATTTTAAAGCTATGATTGTTTCTTTGATAATCCTTTACGTTGCCGTTAATAACAAACACGTGTTATGTTTAATCTTCTTATGAGATATTTTATTTCACATTGAAGGTTAGATCCTCAGGTCCTTTACAGCAAAGGTTTCAGTCTATTTTCTACCATTCTGTCGGAGGATCAGTTTTTGCTTTTAAAAGGATCATTATATATCTTTGTGTGTGTGTGTTTATTTTAAAGGATAATCCAGTGTTGTTTAAGAGATTTAATTTCAATTTCTATTCTTGATCGACTGATTTTCATTTTCTTCTTTGTTTTATGGAAAAATAGAGTAGAGTAGGAAGCCTTAGCCCTCCTATGACATGGCATTCGTTGTATTTCGAAACGATAACATTTGTTCTTTAATAAAAGGAATTTTCACAAGCTAAGTTTGCAAAGAGTAGAAAGAAATAAAAAAGGAATAGGAACCAAGCCATATTCCATAACAAGAGATCAAAAGGAATTTGTAGAAGTAAATCTTTTTTGATGATATGAGCATTCATACCAACAAAACCGGCATATAGCAATATGAATACTTTTTCTAATACAGTAAATATCGCTACACCTTCATGGTCAAGTTGAGGGTGAAACAAGAAAATATATATCCATCCTCCTTACCTTTTCAATATATGTATTTATATAAGCATTAAGAATAACAGAATGGGTCTTTGAGATCGTAAAAGAAGTAGGAGAAGGAAGAGAAGACGGCGGAGTGACAAACTAAGAAAATTTGCTGGTGTGGACTGGCACAGAAAGACCATAAACAGACACAAGTGGAGAGACATGCTTGAGGCCTTTGTTTTGCAGTGGACTTGTAACAGCTGATGATGATGATGAAGCAATTTTTACTTGTAATGGTACAATAGCAGCAATGTCTCTTTCAATTCATAAATTGAATACTATGATAAAAACATATACAGAATTGATATTATAAGCGCCCAATCCTTCCTATATTCAGATTTTCAGTGGATTATTAAAGAACTTCTTCTAAATATGAAAAGCAAATATTTTTTGTCCGTAACAATAAAACTTCAAAGTTTCAAGGCCAAATTACATCTTTCCTCAATATCAAAATGTGAATTTCAGATGGCTGGAGAGGAGAGAGTTTAAAATTGCAAAAATCGGCGATTAAACTTTAGTGGGAAACTGAATCCATTTTTAAAGAATAAGAATATGTTAATATTAATAACCATGTGAAAGGCGTTACTAAAACGAAAATAAGTGCATGCAGAGCAGCTAGTATGGAGGAACACAAGTACATGTGCAGTAGTTATTATCATGATTATCATAACCAGCCAAGCCACAACTGCATTTGGAAAAGCAGGGTGCTATAAGCCCAAGGGCTCCGACAAAGAAAAATAGCCAAGTGAGGAAAGGAAATAAGAAAGTAAATAAACTACAAGAGAAGTAATGAAAAATAAAAAAAAAAATATTTTAAGAAGAGTAACAATATTGAAATAGATCTCTCATATATAAACTATAAAAATTAAAAAAGAGGATGAGAAATATGGTAGAATTGCGTGCCCGGGTGTACCTTCAAGCAAGAGAACTCTACCCAAAGCCTAAGGAAGATCGTGGGACAGAGGTTATGGCATTACCCAAGACTAGAGAACAATGGCTTGATTTTGGCGTGCCCTTCTCCTCGAAGAGCTGCTTACCATACCAAAAGAGTCTCTTCTACCCTTGTCAAGGGGAAAGTAGCCATTAAACAATTGCATTGCAGTAGTTAACCCCTTTAGCGAAGAAGAATGGTTTGGTAATCTCAGTGTTGTCAGGTGTATGGGGAAAGAATAGGGCAGACTATTCGGTTTGTGTAGGCAAAGGAAAATTGACCCGTAATCAGAGAGAGGGATCGAATGTAGTAATGTCTGACCAATCTAAGGACTCAATAACTTTCTAGCCTAGCTAGTATGGCGGTAGTATCTCAAGTAATGAAAGATATAAGTTGGACGTATATATATCTTCATCTGAGTTTAGCTCTATTCCTGATGGCAATTTGTAACTTCCGGTATAGGTACGTAGCCAAATCTGTGTCTTCTTTTCCTTTCAGCTTCTCCATTATTAATGAAAAATTTCAGATATCAAAACATAACGAAGAATTAATAAATAATACATTAGAAAGTGAATCTAAGGAAAGAAACGTGCAACTAAGAAAGGAAGAAAAACAGAGACATTTTCAATCTATAACGATGCAATAGAATATTTCATTATATTTTTGAGTAAAAGAAAGAAGTGCTGTCAAGTATACAATTATCCTCCCAAGGTGCTATACATTACCGCACGAGGATTACTTGCCCTTGACAGAAATAGGATTAAAGGTTATCATCTAAGAAATATTGCGTTTATAAAAAAAGTACCTGGATGAAAATTGTGTAATGAAACTTTTGATAAACTGTGTTATTACCAGGATTGACTACTGCAACTCTATCTACTATATTTTACCAAAAGTGCAACTTAAGAAATTACAAAACATAATAAACAGAGGAGCAAGACTGATAAAAGGTGTCCCACCTAGAGAAAGGATCACCCCTATACTAATAGATTTACACTGGCTGCCGATTAAAGCGAGAATTGAATTTAAGATATGTACAATAACCCACCAAGTTATCAGAACCGGTCGTCCAAAATACTTAGGAGAATTGCTACATATTGCGCAGCCAACAAATCGTGTCGACACAAGAATAGTTAGAGATGGCTTCAAACTGTTGGAACCTAGATTTATGTCCACTTTGGGCTCAAGAGCCTTTAAATAGCCGCCCCCGAGACTATATAATAAGCTCTCACGAAACATTCGAATGATTGAAGACATTAAGGCTTTCAAGAAGAAACTGAAGACTTTCTTATTTCATGAGTCTTTTGACAGTGACGATTTAACAGTAAATGAACAATACGTGATCTGAAAAGATAAATATTCTGAACGAACAAGGTAAAACGACAGTGGAGGTCCTGTAGAGAGTGGGGTTCCCCTGCTGTATGGGACCGGAAAAGCAGCCATCAAAGTAATGTAAGTAAAGTAAATAACACAGATTTAATTAATACTTTCAGATCTATGGAAGCTCAAACTCGTTAGTTACTTTGGTCGCTGCAACCTCACAATCCTTGTGAGCTAAGGATGGGGGTTTGGGGGAGCCTGTAAGTCTATCTGCTCAGTCATCAGCAGCAATTGCCTAACTTTCCTTGGTCTTATCTTGGGTGGAGAGGGGTTTGGGCGCTGATCATATGTATACATGGTCAGACTAGGTCACTAGGGCATTGTCCTGCTTGATAGTGCACTGTCACTGTCCCTTGTCTCTGCCATTCATGCGTGGCCTTTAAACCTTTAGATGTCTCCAACGAGATATTTTACTTAGATTTTGTTTTCTCCTTTATTATATTGGAACGGGTTACAGCTACGGAAAAGCATCAAGTGTACTCCAGAGATTTGGTTCGTACAATGTCTACTGTGCGAAAAAAATATTGTTTGGATTGTTACCGGATTATTTGGCTGGCTTCATATTTTTCATATTTTCAATATTGAATTTTAGGACATAAATTTTGACCCCGCAGCACAGGAGAGAATTTTATTGTTTGTTATCGTAAAATATATTTTCTAAAATCTAATTGGTAAGACCCCAAAATTAATACAGTATATTCAACAATTTTGGGGAATACTAAATAATAGATTTTTTTTTTTCAGAAATATGTACAGCAATGTATAATAGAAATATTCAACAGTAAGTAATGTAAGTAATTCCTTTTTAACTACATTAATCAACATACCAGAAAGGGATATTTTAGGGATCTTTAAGTCATGTATCTGGTTGGTGAAAATACTATACCAATCATATTATACTTAATGGTCTTGTAGAGTAGATATTTTACTATTATTATTATTATTATTATTATTATTATTATTATTATTATTATTATTATTATTAGCTAAGCTACGACCCAAGTTGGAAAAGCAGAATACTATAAGCCCAAGATCTCCAAAAGGGAAAAATAGCCCAGTGAGGTAAGGAATTATGGGAGTAAATAAACTATATGAGAAGTGATGATCAATTAAAGTAAGATATATTAAGAACAGTACTGTAACAACATTAAAACAGATTTTTAATATATAAACTATAAAAAGAAACTCACGTCAGCCAGTTCAATATATATATATATATATATATATAAAAAAACATTGCTGCAAGTTTGACCTTTTAAGTTCTACTGATTTAACTACCCGATTAGGAAGATTATTCCACATGTGGTCACAGGTGGAATGCAACTTCTGAAATACTGTGTAAATTGAGCCTCATGATAGAGAAGGCAGAATAATTAGTTCAATTTGCTTATAAAAAAAAAAAAAAACATATACACGTTAAACTCCATAATTAAAATGGAGAAAAAAGGCTTCGTACAATATGTATTACAATATAGACAAAGGGTACAAACACATCAATATCAGACTTTTTCCATGTTCAATTATATCTATAAATAATATAGTTTTTACTAGTCAAGAAAATACTAATTGTATGGGGATCTTATCAAATCGGATGTCACATTTTGGATGTTTCAGCCTTTTAATTAATAAACTATATACTAAACATACTTTTTCAATTGCATTAGTTATTGTTCCTATTACAAAACTCAAATGTATTCACTATTTATGAAGCAAATCTTGGAAAACCCTATTTTGATTAACACTTTTAGTACAATTAACTTTTGGAGTAACAGCTCATTAGGTTAAGGAATAGTTCATTTTTTACTACTTGCTCCAATAACAATTTTTGAAATAATTTTGCTAATTTCTATATGGATATAAAATTAAGACAAGCTTTACATCGTCATTCTACCCATAACTTTTGACTGTTATAGCATTTTATATATACTTTCCTTTAAGGAATAACATATGATTATTCTGCAGATGTACCTGCGTAGAAAGATTTAATAAAGAAATGTAGGCTAAACATTTTATAAAATGTAAATTAGATGGAATGTTGTATAGACACTGCAGACAGGAAATGGATTCTACGAGAAGGTTATAGGTATCAATAACAAAGTCATTAGCCACCCATTGAGATACCACCGCTGGAGAGTTATTGGGTCCTTTGACTAGCAAGACAGTACTACATTGGATCTCTCTCTCTCTTTGATTACGCCTCATTTCATCATTGAAGGCTCATACACAGAATAGGCTGGTCTATTCTTTACACATTCTCCTTTTTCCTCATACAATTGACAACACTGAAGTAACCAAACAGTTCTTCTTCTCTCACGAGGTTAACTACTGCACTGTAATTTTTCAGTGACTACTTCCCTCTTGGCAAGAGTAGAAGAGACTCATTAGCTATGGTACGCAGCTGTTCTAGGAGGACACTCCAAAATCAAACCAATTTTCTCTAGTCTTGTGTATTGTCACAGCCTCTCTACCGAGGCCTTCCAAATTCTTGAGTTAGAAATCTCTTACTTGAGGATACACTCGGGCACACTATTCTATCCTTTTTCTCTTCCTCTTGTTATTTTGAAGCTTTTATCATTTTATTATTTTCAAGTTTTTATAGATTTTATATGAGATTTATTTTGTTGTTATTATTGTTCTTAAACTTCTCTTGTAGTTTTTTCCTTATTTCCTTTCCTCCCTGGGCTATTTTCCCTGTTGGAGCCATTGAGCTTATAGCATACTGCTTTTCCAACTATGGTTGAAGCTTAGCAAGTAATAATAATAATAATAATAATAATAATAATAATAATAATAATAATAATAATAATAATAATACAAGGAAGATCAAATGATACTGTGTCTGTTGAGAAACTTGACTTTCTCCTTTAAGGAAACGAAATCTTTCCTGATATCAAAAAGCCGGGAGGGAACACCTAAAATGGCTTAACATTTTAGTGTGTGTTTTTTTTTTTTCACTGGCGTGTGTTTTTTCTTACCCAGGCTATTTCAGCCTTGATTTTTTAACCGCGGAGGTTTTGTTTTTGTTATTTTCGCTTCTAGGTAACCGGGAGATTTGCTCACGCGATTAATAATATAAGGAGATTGGACTGCATTAACTAATCTCTGGGAATAGTAGTTACAAGACTCTCCATTCACTGATTTTGGAAAACAAATGAATAATGACTGATGAACTCTGCTGGAGCCAACCGATACGATGCTGTCTGAAGAAAAATCTTACCTAAAATATATAAAAAGAAAAAAAAAATAGATAGATAAAGTTTATCCAATTTTGTGAGGATCGATAGTCACTTATTCAGTTTGGAACTTTAGTCATTGGAATTCATCTTGTTAAAAATAAGGTTTCGAAAAAACTTTGTTATTCACGGATGAATAACTTGTCTCCATTTGAGAACTTACGTTCAATGGAAGAAGAGAAGGCTGACAAAAGGAAAGTAATGCACGGTAATAGCAACAAAATGTGAAAACAAATGCCAACGAAGTTATATGAGAGGCGAATTTTAGCAAAGGATAATGTCTTTGACTCGTTTTTAAGTATGTAAGTCCTAGAAGAGCCAATTCGGTAAGCATACAGTATATATGTGGGTGCATTAGGTAACTGGAAAATATTTAGATACTTTTATTTTATAAACAAGAGGTTACATAAAACTGAAAATCATTTTAGTGTTTGTAAAAATACAGGAGAAAGTTGGCTTCTGTCTCTTAAAATGGATTGTGAAAAGCTGGGCGATTGCGTGAAAAGCGATTACTGGTAAATTACTTGTAAACTTTACCTATTTGTTTTTATGGTATTGTTACAAGTGATGGAAGTCCAGTTAGGAAAATGGATCAGAGGCAATCTTGCTGCAGCTTCCAGTTTTATTATGCTGTGTTCCTTCTAAGATTCGGTTTTAATAGAACTGGATGTATTTTCTAGGAAATAGGAGGGTGTAAAGAAAAGCCGTAAGTGTTGCTTAAGCTAGAAATTATCATAGAAATACAAGGAAATTCTAGTAAATTTTTATATTATGATGCGTCCTTGCAAGAAATATTATTGGATTACGTGAATTACTGGTTATCATGAAGGATTCGAACGGATTGTAGAATTTTATCAGCTGACTTTTCATTTCATTTAGTGGAATCAAAGTAATGTACAGTACGTACATGATATTCTTGAAGTAAATATTTCTCTCTCTCTCTCTCTCTCTCTCTCTCTCTCTCTCTCTCTCTCTCTCTCTCTCTCTCTCTCTCTCTCTCTCTCTCTCTCTCTCTCTCTCTCTCTCTCTTCTTCTTCTTCTTCTTCACTATATGCATATGCACATTTGAAATAAAAATAAAACCTCTTCGTGTCTAATATTTTTGTTTCTATAGTCAAAAACTTAAAATTTAAAAGTTCTTAATTCTATTGTCCCACTATATATAAGTTGAAATCTGTCCTTCCTATTTTTCACTCATACATACTGACAGAGAGATCATGTATTGTCAGCGCCTGGGAGCAATCTATTAGCGACCAAAATTTTAAATCTATTATTAGAATAACCCATTACAATGTTTGTTGATGTCTCTTGGAATTGATCGCAATATTCGATACAATTAGTGAACATAATTTTGAAATAGCTTCACTATCCTCTATTACTCTTGATAGAATTTCATAAGAAAAAAAAACTTGAAAAAGGTGGGGGGGGGGGTATTACTATCACTAATCCTGCAAGATTACATTGCTTATTAATGTTCCAAAGAATTTAATTAAGTTTATTGATTTCGTTAAAATTCAAAACAACGTGTGATCTTAAATGCAGGATTGTCTTAAGAACGAGTTCTTGCATGATTGAAGTTTCATGACTTCATTGAAAGAAAATTCCTGGAATTCTGTTGATCAGAATAAAGTGAAGGAGATCTCCATGGAAATAGGATGCACTGTCAAAAAATACACCTATAAAAAAACTGTAAAAACCTGGAATAAATTTTGCCAGTCATTCGCCGTTTTAAAAACGGGTATATTGACGTTAAGGAGTGATATTGTGGTCACCAAGCCGTATAAGATAATAACGAAGTAGAGCAAAAATTACGGTCGCTTGTATTTTACTGAAACACGGCTGAGAACAGTATATTTATAAGGCGAATTTCCGATTGAAATTACGGTTTTTGTAACGGTGTACTATGCCTAAAAGGTAGGAAACCGTCCTCTGTAGCTTTAGAATTGGTCTCGCCGCTTAACACATGTCCTTGAGGCTTGGCAGGTAGTAACCCTTTTGTGATGATTGGTTAGTTCCCTTGACTCCTGGACATATACTTTTTGAATGGCACAGTCTTGGGGATATCAGAGTACGATTCCTCTTTGAAGCTCGTAATGAGAATGGCAGGTTCATCTTCAACACAATTCTTGGAGCAAATGGTTGATATGATGCCAGTGGCATTTTAAATTTTATATTGGAAGCTGGCCTTCTTATTTGTTTTCAAATGGTATATAGAATTATAAATGCTAATAATTTTTTTCATCATGAATTAATTATTCGTTATCAATTATACTCCATACGGCATCAATGTCCATGGATATTATGATGCCAGGTAATCGACAATCATTCGTTCATTATTCAAAGGTTTCAAGCAAGTGAACAGAAAGGCTACTAAATGTTCACTTTTGGAGAAGCTTGGGAGTTGAAAAAGATCAAAATACCCCAGTCTTCTTTGGTAGACCTCTAAGTCTTTCTGTTTAAAGATTTAAAAGCCGCTCATCAATGGCAGAGGCAAAGGACAGTGACAATGCCCTAACTGGCAGGAAAATGACCTAGAAACTGTCCATATATACATATGATCAGCACCCAAGCCCCCTCTCCACTAGGGATGGCCAGTCAATGACTGCTGATGACTCAGCAGGTAGACCTATAGACTCCCCCAAAAACCCCAATCCTTAACTCACAAGGATGTGTGGTTGCAGATATCACAAGATACTATCGAGCTTCAGTGATACTCGAACCCTAGTCCGTCGAATGCGAGGCAGGAACGTTATCAATAAGCCATTAACATTTTAGATTAATGCAATAGTAGTCTTGGCAAGGAGCTTGTAATTTATAAATGAAAAAATACTGGGAAACGTTTCTATATCTTTAACATTGCTAACACATTTATTTTTATAAATACGGAGAGACTAATATAGAGAAAAGTGCTGGGGCACTAATTCCCAAGATAGTGATCTTATGGTCATTCTTGCATCTCTTACTTTCATAATTTCCATACAGGCTAACGTAACATGTCTTGATACTGATCACAATATTATTTACGTCCTAGAAATTTCATTTTTGGGAAATCTCCCTGATAAAATTTTATAAGGTTTGGTAATGGTGAGAGACTTGTCTGATCGCTCAAAGCAAACCAACCTATACATATTTTTTTTTAATGAGGCGCATTTGCACCGACTCGCAGCGGTGCCCTTTTAGCTCGGAAAAGATTCTTGCTATCTGATTGGTTAGAATTATCTTGTCCAACCAATCAGCGATCAGGAAACTTTTCCAAGCAAAAAGGGCACCCCTGCCAGTCGGTGCAAATCTGCCTCACTAAGAAGAATTGACTATAGTGTAGGCAGCCCTGACTAGTACAGCTAGAAATTTCATTGATATGGAGTCTCTTTAATAAATTCTTATAAGGTAAGGATCTCAGATAAGATATGACAGGCAGATCATTAGCTCTTATCAGGATTTGCCCAGGAAGGATAAGCTTGTTAATATTCTGAAAGAGTAAATTAAACTCTGAGATTTCATATCACGGTCGAATGTGGCGTTAATATGATAATCTCTTGGTATCTGCCTGTGACCATATTTTACTGATATGTCGTGCTTTTATATGCTATCAACTGTGTCACAGGGATGTAATCAGATAGAATTTTCAAGAACTTTTGAGTAAGATGATCAGCAAACGGGAAGGTTGAACATAATAAAAAAAACTTGATAAATCAGCATGCGATGGTATTAGAGCGAAGTTGAAACTGAGCTTCACATTTCAAGCCTAATCAACATTCACTTGTCCTTTCGTAATTACTGTTTCAACATTTGCAACATTAATTGTGTATCACGTGAGGATTTTCAACTTATCATTTAATTATCAAATCTTCTTCCATCGTTCCTCAATTTAGAAAAATTATTAATATCGGGGGAAAAATAATTAAGACTCCAAATTCCCAATCTTTCATTTCTTTCAAAACGCCATTAAAACATCATTAGTTGAACAAACATATTATGCATGTTCTAATTACAATAATCTTAGTGTCATTAAAAATAGATTATTGATGATAATATCATTTGGGAGATTGATAAAAAAAAATATCACCTGAACGGTATTTACCTGAGAGAATTTTAAAACGTGATGGGTGAGTTGGTAAAAGGGAGAACAAAATGATGATAATAATAATAATAATAATAATAATAATAATAATAATAATAATAATAATAATAATAATAATAATAATAATAAATAGCTGTCATAAAACATTAACATGATTGTCACCCAATATCTTGCAAAGGACAAAATACCTTTGTTAATGTCACTAAGATATTTTAGAGGGTGAAAATCTACACTTGAGTTCTAATGTTTTTTCTTTGTGAAATTTTTATTTACTACTTGTGTACAGGAGTGGTCATATCAAAGAGGAACAGTGAAAGAGAAGCACTTTCAAATGTTAAATCCTCTAAGTATGATCGTGATAATTGATATGATGGGCTATATAGGTGATGATTTGTTTTGAAAACCAAGGCTTTCTTGTATCTACGTTCGTTTGTGTCCATCTGTCTGAAATATTGCATGGGAAATATTCTCTCTAGTAATTCTCCTATTTTTCGAATATATTTTTCCGATTAGAGGAAAGGAACGAGTAAAAAACATTGATAATTGTGGTGCTTAAATTATGAAAAATGTATACATAACAGAAAGCACTTTTCTCAGGTGACATCATATGTCATATTGAATGTAATATTGTACGCCATATTACCCGTTGATGATGTTAGGTCCTAGAAGACCATTTAATGCATTGGTGTAACAGAGGATAAACTTTGCAGTTTGAAGTAATACGGCAAAAAATTGGTGAGCAAAATGTAAGAGAGAACGTCAACATGAAGCAGATTATAAGGATGAGAAACTCAGTGCAGCTTTTGGGAAAGGATGCCGCAAGGACTCAAATAATGTCTATTATTTGGCACCGTGTTAGGTACTCTGAGGGTCAAGGGTCAACTCTCCTGCAGGTTTAATAAGCTGGGAAGACAATCCAGGGTCATTAATGTTGCTTTACTTAATCATCATTTCTCTTGCTTGTGGGCACGCTCGGACACACTATTCTATCTTGTTCCTCTCCCTCTTTATTATAGATTATATGTGAAAGATCTATTTTAATGTTGTTACTGTTCTTAAAAAGTTTTCCTTTCATTGTTCATTACTTCTCTTATATTATATTTATTTTCTTTCTTCACTGGGTTATTTTTTCCTTTTACAGTTATTGGGTTTATAGCATGGTGCTTTTCCGAATATGGTTGTAGCTTAGCCAGTAATAATAATAATAATAATAATAATAATAATAATAATAATAATAATAATAATAATAATAATAATAATAATAATAATAATCCAGATGGCTCTCTCTCTCTCTCTCTCTCTCTCTCTCTCTCTCTCTCTCTCTCTCTCTCTCTCTCTCTCTCTCTCTCTCTCTAAAGGATTCCAATAGCAATTTTGCTTATACGCTCAAATGAAGTAAACTGAAAAATTCTTTTTCGAAAAGGCCTTCTTAAATCAAAATTTAAAAGTACGCTTCCTTTCCATTTTACGGAATTCTTGTCGTGAATAAATCCTTTTCAACAGAAATTTAAGATAAAGCATATGGGCCTACGTTTGTTCAGCTTCTGCATTGTCTCATCACTTACATTCCTAGTCTTGCTAAAAACAGGAAATTTTACGTTTAAGGAATTGGTAAGACCAACAGAGCATGTTGTTATGATAACGTTCCGTAAAATTGTATAAATACGTTTAGTACGAAACTCGACCAGGAAACGCTATAAAAACGTCCTTGGAGTAGCGAAGTTCTTCCGCCTCATTTGATTGATTGAATAAAGTTTCCTGAAGTTTTTGGGTCGAATGAGAATGCTGCGTTGCAGCTTATTAATGACCCTTGGACTTATTTACGAATGTTTTTGCGGCATTTGGAATTCAATAGAATTTGCCTTCACGTCCTTTCCTTCCCTAATTATGGCAATCCTCTATAATTATCCCTTCACAGAAAAGGGAAAATCATCTTTAATGGAATGAGGGATTCTGAGAATATGCCGGTATTGCTGGATAAAACAGAATATAATGAAGTATTGAAAGCTTTTACGATTTCACTAAATTCTATGGATAATTTACTGTTCCATTATACGGATTCTGAATAATCGTTTCTGTTTTATTATAAACAACATTAAACACATCAATACCGTATAGGATTGATCTGCAATTATCCCTTTATAACCGTATTTCAGTCAAGTAAAGTCTGTGTCTATGAATAGCCCGACGTAATATCAGTCACCAGTGATGTTCAATGTAATAGTTTGGAAGCCTTTGAAGATATTATGCATTTGATTAATCGTGTTTCGGAACGTTTTATTTTAATTATCCTTGACCACCGGAATTTTGAGTTCCATTTTCTGTTATTATTTCAGCGAAATGAAAAGTATTTTTTACCTTTCATTAATCTGGCTGAGTGTCGTCGATTAAAATTTGATATATATCCGATTTTGAGTCCAGTTCCATTTATGGTTTTCTTTTATATAAAATTTTCTGTTTGCATGCCATAGATTAAAAGAGAAAGAGACAACTTTACTGTTTATTTTTAATGAACATGCAAAGGTCATAAATTAATACACAATAATGTTAAATGTTTATTTGTGTTCAATTGAAATAAACAAATAATTACACAACAATGCTAAACTTTTATTTGTATTCAGTAGAAAGAAATTCTTGGTTAAAGCCTTTGGACAACAAAACCAGATGGCGCATCTGGGTACAGTTGTATCCGAGGAAACTTGATTACTAGTTCCAGCCGACTCTGGATGTCTAAAGATATTATTTTGTCAGTTGTTATAAGCTCGTGTTGATATCCTGTATTTGACTGTCATGATGTGAATCAGGCATTCGATATCCAAAGCTAATCGTGATTGGTTTTTATCAGCTCATAGAGTCGAGTTTCCTGGATTTGCATCAATATTGCAATAATGATTGCATCCTTTGATATCTTAAGTATTGAATGCCTTTTATTATACTGTTTTTCATCAAGTATTTCCTTTTTGTAATTAATAATACAAGTAGTCTATACCGTTAACCGTGGTGTATAATACACTGTAAAATAGAATAACATGAAAGGGACATAGTGTTGCTCGGTTGCTATTGTAAATTATTCTCGATATCATTTGCTTTATGGGATATAGAAAGAATCTTTGGCTTCTGCAAGCTTTCATGTTTCTCATTATTTGTGCATGTAAAGGAATTCCTATTCTAGAGATAACTCATAATGCTAAAATTTTTACCAAAAGCATAATGATTTTCAAAACCATTAACTAAATCTAGCTTACTTTTAAAAGACCACTCATACCGTACACCATTTCAAGTTATATTCACAGGGATTTTATAATGGCTTACCTATAGGCATAAATTAACGGCGGTATCATTGTACATTTGATTGTTTAGTGTTTCTTTGTGAACATCATCCAGACTTATTGGATTTCCCTTCATTTTTACCTAGAATAGCCTCCAAACCTTCTTTGTCCTCTCCTTTTATATGTAAATGATTCTTCCATCAAAATTGTCTTACCCCCCCTTCAAAATAGCCATTAGAAGCTCGTTCTTCAATGTTGGTCTATATATCTTTATAAATAATTCAGAGAAAATAAAAATGGTCCCTTTTCCTAAAAATATTCATAAAACAATCCTATCTTTTAATTTATTACCGTATTTTTATCTCTATCATTTGTTTTAATTTATTTTGATATTGTATAGCAGCAAATGGTACAGTCATTTAGGAATTAATTCAGGTATGTGGATATGAGTACCCTTCAGGAGTTACCAATAAACCCTAGAGACACATCAATCACAGAATCTTAGGTTTTAATCATCAGTAGATCAAGCTCGAATAGGTTTCTATGTGGTCGGTGGGGGAAATAGGATTCAGTTCTTGACTTACTACGAACGTGATGTTTCTACCCACCATCAGTTATAGATTCGATGAAAGCTAATTAATAAACCGGTAAACAGACCGTGTCAAGCAAAGCCTTTATGCATTAATCTCAAACGTATCGCAACCACATGTTCCATTCTCTAACACAATCCACTTTTACACGTTTGGCTTCGCAGCCCCACAAATGTTCTGATATTGCGAGCAAGAAAAGGAAAAGCAACAGAATCAATCACGAAAAAGAGAACGATTTGCAAGAGGGATATATTGTTCCTTCACCCACATTGCCCATGTTCGATTGCAGATACATTTCTCAGAGATGGTTTTTTAAGAAGCTATTTTAATTTCAATAAAGCAGTATTTTTTCTAAATAAAAGTGATTTTTCTATTAAGATATAGAACTACTTTTCTTTACTTTTATTCATTATTTCCGTTATATCGAATAATAAAACACTGAAAGCATCATAATTGAAATATTACATCTAATCTCGAACACCTCAACTCTACCAAGAAGTAAAGAATATCTATTCGGTATTTTCTAATCTTTGTTCAAACTACGCAACCTCTCTCTCTCTCTCTCTCTCTCTCTCTCTCTCTCTCTCTCTCTCTCTCTCTCTCTCTCTCTCTCTCTCTCTCTCTCATGAAAAAGGTTAATTTCAAAACTTGATAGAATTGAATACTTTCTTATTTCACCCCCTTTTCTTAATTCAGTATCACATGCTAGTTTTAAGAGATAGCCTTTTTCAAAACTTGATGTCTTTCGTAAAATTTACATCACACAAAAATGCAATTTAAAAAGCAACACAATATATGGACAAGCATCCTACATAAACAAAAGAAAAGCCAGGTATATGGACTGTTCCTTTTCAATTATATATAAATATATATATATATATATATATATATATATATATATATATATATATATATATACAATATATATATATATATATATATATATATATATATATTTTATATATATATGTATATATATATATATATATATATATATATATATACATATGAGAGAGAGAGAGAGAGAGAGAGAGAGAGAGAGAGAGAGAGAGAGAGAGAGAGAGAGAGAGAGAGAGAGAGAGGGAGAGAGAAACTAAACAAGTTACCATCTTACTGTGTATATCTATAAAAGCCAGATATTTACATTTTGAGTTCCTTTTCAAAATAAATAAATTGTAATTTTTCTATTCGATTCCTCTTTTCTTGTCTTTAATAAGGGATATTCCTCGTCTGCCTATCCTTCGGTGTCATGGGCCAGGAAAATGTTAATCTCTCAATTCGCTATCTCCATTTTATCTCTTTTTCTTTTTCTCTTCTCTCAATCCTCCGTTTGCCAGTTGCTCTCAAGAGAAGGCCATTTTTTATCGCACCGCACGTGCCTTCAAGTCAGGGGATCTTACAACAGCAGAAAATAAATTTAATTTCGTTATTCTTAATTAAATTTTTGTTTGTTTTCAAATGTCCACATGTTTGGGATGATATGTAGAACGGCTCTTTTTGTAATTTTGTAATTGATACACTGTTATAAAAAAAAAAAACCGTAATTTCAATCGGGAATTGACGGTAAAAATATAAATTACGTCTCTCAACCGTTTTTCAGTAACATACTGGCAACTGTAATTTTACCTTACTTTGTTATTATATTTTACGGGTTGTTGACCGTAATATCACTCCTTTACATCAATATATCTGTTTTTAAAACGGTAAAAATCCTGGAATAAATGGTGCCAGAAATTTGCCGTTTTTTAATGCAAATTTTTAACAGTGTAGTATGTATATGGAAGGAAAGCATCTAAATAAACAAAAAGAAATTAGTGTTACATGGTATATTTCTAACAGCTGTGGTCGTTAATCTTGTCAAATATTTCATATCTTAATTTGTGAAATCAGATGTCCTTGTTGCACGGAATTACTGACCTAGGTCTTTAAAGGTAAGGTGAAGGGAGTGTGGCTAGCATTTGCACGCTTAACAATTTTTTGGGAACTTTTTCCTTAATATCTAATGAAACACACCTTTCAACGATAATTTATGCCACATAAAAAAACTAATTATACACACATGGACGCACACATGCATTCACATAAACACACGAACACATAAAGTATGTATACAAACTTGTTTTTACATGTATGAGTGTGTATGATTATAATAAATGAATACAGGTATATTTATCTATGTATTTTTCGATCTATATAGAATGTTCATATATATATATATATATATATATATATATATATATATATATATATATATATATACATATATATATATATATATATATATATATATATATATATATATATATATATATATATATATATATATATGTATATATATATATATATATATATATATATATATATATTTCATATATATATATATATATATATATATATTATATATATATAAATATATATATATATATATACACTATGCATATATATATGTATATATATATATATATATATATATATATATATATATATATATATATATATATACACATATATATATATATATATATATATGTGTGTGTATATATATATATATATATATATATATACATATACATATATATATATATATATATATATATATATATATATATATATATATATATATATATATATGTGTGTGTGTGTGTGTGTGTGTGTGTGTGTGCGCGTGTGTGTGTGCATGTGTCATTTTGGGATATGTTATATTGCATATAGATAAAACCTTTAGAGATTTGGACAACAATGAAACCCAGGAAATCCATTTTTAGTAGTTTCCAACTAAGGATTATTCTCCTATGGTGTCCTCGTCTTTCTTTCCATTCCTTTTATTTTGTATAAAAGAACATGTGTGAATTAGCAATAAACAAACATCTTTACTGCAGCCTTCATCAAACAATTAAAGTTATGTTTATAATTGAATATATATATTACTTGAGATTACTCAAGTACCATATGTGGATGACATCATGGTGAGGGGTAGATGGAGATAGTTTGGGCATGCTCTTCGCGCCCCCCAAGAGAGATTAGTTCACCAAACGTTCAGCTGGACTCCACAGGTCCCTAGAAGAGTTGGAAGATTCAGGCCTACATGGCTGAGGCCTATGAATTCCGAAGTAGGAGATAACGAATGGAGAAGTATTGAATAGAAAGCTCAAGATGGAGACGACTGGCGAAATCTAACCGAGGCCCTTTGTGTCAATAAGCGAAGGAGGAGATGATGATATATTTTACTACCTACGTTATGTGTATCAATAGCCTTTTTGGACAACCCAGAGGTCTTTTAAAGAGCCAATTAACCCATCCATAGTTCATATCATGTACACAAGAACAAGAAACCCAGTCGATTTTACAATAGTTATAACAATATCGTCATATTAATGAAGAAAAATCTATGCAAAAAAAAAATTGTATTATTTCCAGTGTTAAAATGTGAATTTGATTTCGAAAATCATCACAGCTATATAGAAAAGGTTTCTACAAAAGAGTCGCGGAGTAATTAGATATAATTGATGTTCATAAAATTATGTATATATATATATATATATATATATATATATATATATATATATATATATATATATATATATATATATCCGTTTATTTAACGGGTTATGATCCGCCTAAATGGGCGACAGAGTTGAGTCTTACCGAGTAATTATTGCTGTTACAAACATACACGAAAATATGTTTTATCACATGGACAAAATAATTTGTCTTCAGGGAAATAAATTTTTCTTTTGCATACACACACACACACACACACACACACACATATATATATATATATATATATATATATATATATATATATATATACATACATATATATAAATATATATATGTTTATATAAATATTTATATATATATATATATATATATATATATATATATATATATATATATATTTATATATATGTATGTATGTATATATAAATAAATGAATATATATATATATATATATATATATATATATATATGTATATATATATATATATATATATATATATATATATATATATATATATATATATATATATATAGATAGATAGATAGATATTTAGATGGATAGAAAGATAGATAAATAGATGAATAGATAGATAGAAATATATATATATATATATATATATATATATATATATATATATATATATATATATATACATATATATACACACACATATATATATATATATATATATATATATATATATATATATATATATATATATATATATATATATATATATCGATATATATATATATATATATATATATATATATATATATATATATATATTTATATATATATATATATATATATATATATATATATATATATATATATATATAAATATATAACTGTCGTTCGGTCACTAACAAATTAATTAAATAATAGTACAAATAAGTCGAGAATCAATTCTAGATGGTCACATCACAAGAGGTTCCAATAGGGATAAGAATCATCGTCTTAAACCTACGACTTTATAAATTCGTTTCTTTTCGTTTTTCTCTCCATAGAGATCCTTGAAAGCGGCAGTATTGTCAAGATAATGTTCCAGATGTCCCTAGATCGAGTCCCTCGAGTGTCATCAGATACCAGAGTTCTATTTACCACGTTGCGCCTCGCTCTTGAAAAGTGGCTTCAAGTATGACCCCTTGGAAGGGTTGGTGTCAACAATCCTCAACTCTTGAGAAGTACATTCGGAGAATATAACAGCTACATTTCTGTGAGCTTTTTGAAGATATTGTTGGGTTCAAGTTGCTTAGGAATATTCCAACAATGAATTATTGAATAGACGAGTGGATCATGAATATTCAGTAACAATCCGTTTATTTTTATTATTATTCCTTGGTTCATATATCATCTAAAACTCATAACTTGTTATTCTTTCATAATTACACTCTATCATTTCCTTGTTCATAAAAATCTGTTGTTGAGTTTCTCAATTCAACGGGGCTTCACAAATGGAAAATCTTATACTTAATCACGAAGTAATACGTTATCCTCAGCCTTAGTCACACCCAGATTTCCATAATTTAGTAGGATTGAATGAAAGACTTAGGGAAACATGTTCAACATAACGTTTTTCGTTAACATTGTAACTAGACTATCAATAGCTGATAACATACTCGCCGTTAAATCCCTGTATATACAACTTTACTCAAAGCTTACGACGATCCTCTTAAAATGTCTTTTTATCTAAAGGGATGATGATATTTAGCCTTCCTATATTTGAAATCCTTGATAAATGATGTAATCCTGAGATTATAAGGATGAAGTGTTTTTGCTTCACGCTTATCCTTAACGATCACTACTTTCATAGCCATGTTAGTTGCTTTGGTTGTCATTTACATTGCCATCAATACGTACACGTGTTATGTTTAAACCTTTTATTTGTTTCATCCCCTCGAATCCCAGGTATTGTATATCAGTTTTAATTTAAAACCGTTGATTCGTTTCTAGCAAAGGTTTCATTTGTATATATAGCGTCCGGTCAGGAAAATAGTTTTTGATTCAGAGTGTACCATGATGCATTAGTTTGTTTAGATTTACTGAAAAAATAATCCAATGAATATGATAAAAGCACTGCATAGTAATTGAATCCATAGGGTAGTTTTTACTATGAATATTGTTCTTTTATATGAAATGTGATTGCAGTCATTGAACTGAATCTTCTTCTTTGTCTTTATATTTTCCCACTTTTATGTGGGGTCGATGTTTCTGGCCAGAGCTCTCCATCTACCTCTGTCCCACACTTCATCACTGTTCCCTGTACCTCCATTTCCATTACTCTCCTCCCAATTTTAACTATCTTGATTCATTGCTCTTATTTCCTATGTTTCATAGAAACAAAATGCTACGATAAAGAAGGAAACCTTATCCTTCTCACGTCTTGGCCGTTTTAGGAATTTTCTACCATCTCCAAATGTTCTACGCATTTCCAAATCCATAAGGAGGATAAGCAACATAGGTGACAACACATTCCCGGGGAAAACTCTACTGTTCACCCAAAATTCATTTGGTAGGACTCCATTAACATTAACTTTGCACTTGCTATGCTCATGAGCAGACTTAATCAGATTTACATACTTGAAAAGAATTCCACAATAACTCAGGACTCTCCACAAAATTGGCCGGTGCACACTATAAAATGCTTTTTCATAGTCTACAAATGCCATCAAAAATGGATTCCTATATTCTACATATTGCTGTACAACATTTCTCAAAATGAAAATTTGGTCATTACTTCTACCTTTTCTAAATCCTACTTGTTCATCTCTCAGCCTTTCATCAATCTTTCTCTCTAGTCTCTTTGGAATAAGCATACTACTGTATATATTCTTAAGACAACTGACGTAAGAGTTATGCATCTGTAATTATTGCAATCAGTCAGGTCTCCTTTTTTTTGGCCATTTTCACCAACACTTAACTCCCATTCATCAGGTTTTGCCTCTTCATGCCACATTCTGCAAAGTAATTATTCTAGAGGTCACTTCATTTTCTTCCAGTATCATCTCAGCAGTTATTCCATCGTAACCAAGGGCTTTCCTTTTCCCATGTTTTTTTAATGAAAGCTTCGACTTCAAATGCACTGAATTTATTAATGGGCACATCAAAGTCTTCCTCAGGTTCAGGTATATCAATCAAATTATTCTCTTCATGTCTCATATTCATGACTTCACTAAATTGTTCCATCCAACGTTGCCTTTCTTCATCCTTTGTGATTGTACCAGATCCATCTCTTTTTGATGAGTATATACTTCTTTTTCTTTGCCCCCCGTGAAAATTTCATTAATATATCTATGAGCGATTCTTACTCCATAGCCACTCCCTGAACTCAGTTTTGTCAGGCTCACTGCTTTCCTATCTAAATATTTTCTCCTTTTGATCTCGCTTTCAATACGAGAATACTTAGCATGTTCTACCCTGTAATTTTCATTACTTCCTCGGAAACTTTCAACAATCAATTTCTGTCTTTGTCTCCTTTCTATAGTATCCCGCGTATCATTTGATATCCATGGCTTTCTCCTTGTAATTGTATGTTCCAAAACTTCACCACCAGCTGCCCCATATATGTTCTTAATATCACACCATTCTTCATTAATTGTCTCTAGGACTGCGAATCGATTCCTACATTCAACTGAAAATGTTTATCTGTGATCATCTTCTAGAAGCTTAGTTGTATCATCTAGGTATTCTACCCATCTTTCTGTTGGGTGCTTTCAGTTTTGATTTCAATGTGGCAATGGGGAGCTCGAGATCACTACCAATATCTGCACATCTGTAGCATCTTACATTTCTCAGTCCTCCTTCTCTCTTTATTAAGGGCTATGTGATCTATTTGATTTCTGTAATTGCTACATGGTGAAGTCCATGTATATTTGTGGATGTCCTTTCATTTAAAACGAGTAACTCCAATGACAAGATTGTTTGTTGAACAGAAACTTATGTAATGTGCTCCATTATCATTTGCAACTATGCCAAGACCCTCAACACCCATCAACGTTACCATTGAACTCACCAATTACATTTTACATATCTCTCTGGGATCTCATCTGTAACACTCTGCTGTTCATAGTATTCATATTTCCTTTCTTCAGGGGAATCATTTGTTGGTGCATAGCAAACTATGCTATTCATATTCCACTGCTTTGATTTCAACTTTGCAAATAATAATCTACTATTTACAGCTTTCCTCTCATTAAAGAAACCAAGATTTAAGTTCTTGTTTGATGAATGTTTGTAGTTATAAACAATACATTGATATAACATTATTATGAAAAAACAAAACTGAGAAAAAAAAATACACACAGCTTTCCAGCCTAGAATATTATGAATTATTTCCTAATATTTTGGATCTCACTGAATGTAAAAGAAACAAGTGCTATGAAGTATATAATCGTCCTCCTAAGGATACTTAATATTCTACAGGACAATTACTTGTCTTTGACCAAAATAGGATTAAGGGAACTCCAGACCAGCAGTTGTCCTTCACGCACACAAGATAACACAGGCTTAATTAATCCTTTAAGATTCACAGAAGCGAAATTCTTCTCCGAAATATTCTCCTTTCTTAGATTTTCTTTTTCCTTTATCACTTTGGAAGGAGTTAGAACTGCGGTCATAAAGTCTCACCCTTTGAAAGTGAAACTTCAACGCCTGAAAGCTAATTCCATTTCAGAGAGAGTGGGAAAAGGACCAAATGTCCTCCTGAGATTAGTTTCATATAACATCCACTCAGTAATAGGACTTTTTTTTTTCTAGTTTCATCCTGATAATCTCGATGGTTTCACAGTTTTCTTCATTTTATATTCTATTTTTTCATGATATGTATCATAACTCGAAGCAAAAGAGAAAAAACTTTAGTTTTTAGATGTAAATAGATTATTTCCAAATCTTTTAGGTACGCAAACCAAAAAAGATACAGATTACTCCTAGGTAAGTAAGATCTAATAAAACTAAATGTGCACCTTTAGAGAAAAGTACTGGGTACTAATAATGGCAAATATTAAGCAAAAGATTATTTTTTTTCCATATATGCAGGGCACTATGAAATAGAAATCTTCAACATGAAGTAAATAACTTCTACACAACAATATTAAAAAAATCATTTAAAGGTTTAAAGGCCGCTCATGAATGGCAGTGGTAAGGGACAGTGACAATGCCCCAAAGACTGGCAATATATACAAGTGATCAGCTCCCAAGCCTCTCTCCACAGAAGTTATTACCAGGAAGTGCCAGGCAATGGCTGCTGATGACCTGTAGGCTTCCCAAAACACTTTATCCTTAGCTCACAAGGAGGGTGAGATTGGAGACACTACAAGAAACTATCGAGTTTGAGCAGGATTCAAACCCCAGTCCAGAGATCGGCAGGCAGGGAAGCTTCCAATAGGCCCCCACAATCAATAAAATTATATCAGATCCAAATGGACATATTGGATTTTATATTATCTCTCTGTGGAATCTGGCTCGCCTATTATGTAATTCATAGTGATGATGACAGACTTGATCATTAATTAGTCTGAGTTGTTTATTTAAAAAAAAAAAAAAAACATCCACAATTTAAATATCGTTCATAAAAGGGCGTGTAAAAACTTAGTACAACATAACATTATGCTATAAACATTGGTTGGAAGTACATCTTCTTTATAATGGTTGAAAGCTCAACAAATATTTTATTTACAACTAATGAACTACATTAAGTTAATCATCAAGTCGATTAATTTTACTCTATATCCAATCAAATTTTTTTTTGTATTCCTTTATTTTTTATTTTTATGTCGCTAAAAACCTATGATTTATTTTACACCTCCGTTCTCCTTATGTCTTGGACTCTTGAAGCATTTTATACGAACTTCCCTTTAAAAGAAAGGTTTGGCTAAGGATTTCATATTAACTAAAAAGATCTGGACATTCATCTACAATGTCATTGATATCACACAATCATTTTTAATATAATTCCTAACAAATGCGATGTTTATGAATTATGAGTTTCCCCTGCTGTCTTGTTACCTTAGGATTAGACTTTAGCCAATTGTTGTATTTAAAACGAATGAACAAAAAAGCTTGATTCATGATATTGATTCTTTTTAGCAATTTAAGAAATTTTTTGGTAATATACAGAAAACAAAAAGACTCTTCCGACACAGTAATCCTCCCGAGTCTTTTCTCTCTCTCTCTCTCTCTCTCTCTCTCTCTCTCTCTCTCTCTCTCTCTCTCTCTCTCTCTCTCTCTCTCTCTCTCTCTCTCTCTCTCTCTCTCAAATTGGATAAAGATTTAATGCAACGTTAGAAACAATGCCATTGCCACGTACATTATAATTACTCTTCTGTGGTGTGATATCTTGTTTCAAAGTAATCTTAATTTTCTAAACTCAAATTACATCTATATTTGCAAAACATTTATTTTCACTTTTTTAGTCATAGTAATTGTTGCATCACCTAATCTCCCCAAGCAATAGGTAGGTCATAATTCAGGAGGTCACTGATTTAATTAGAAACTTAAAGCAACTGCCGACGGTCAAAAATAATTGAATGTTAGGGAAGGTAATGATGTCTTTCCTGTTTAGCGCTCGATAAGTAAGATTGATATTAAAAGATATTATCTGGTATCATATGATAAGTAAGAGGCAAGACTAATTCCACCGAGTGGCATGCGAATATAATGGCATTGTCGGAAGCAATGGATTACGCATTAAAGGTCATAGGATTTCATAACGACAAACAACTGGAAAGTGCAACTATACCGAAGCCAGACAAGGAATAAATTGAAATATTAAATGATTATTATCTCTAGTATTTTAGATATTCATACTCTCCTTCTCTTGATTCAAATAAAAACATTCCCACCAAGCGCGGAGATAGGCAGACATAAAGGTCATCTGTTGGCTGTCAATTGACTACTGAAATCTTGCATCCTTTTATAAATTTTACTTTGTAACAAAACTTATTTTTTTCATCTAAATCCTTACTAACCTGTTTATTATGTATATATATATATATATATATATATATATATATATATATATATATATGTATGTATATATATATATATATATATATATATATATATATATATATATATATATATATATATATATATATATA
>NC_090742.1:136086322-136091322 GCF_036898095.1 Palaemon carinicauda | reverse complement strand
TAACTTCGCTTCCGTGAAACCTAAAAAGGTAAAATTTTGCGCATGGGGTAATATAGAGGCCTCCGTAATAATTGTTATTGATTACAGAGATCTCATCTTTCCCTCAATCCTTAGAGTTATGCCACATGAAAACGAGCAGAAGTAAATGTTAAATTCGTAGTGGTGTCTTATTGTTCTCTTTTCATTTTCTTCGCATATTCAATATAAGTCTTTTCATTTTCTATATCAATTATTGATATTTAATTTTATTTTAACAATCAGACCAACCGTATGTTATTTGAGGCATATAGGATAGAAATCTAAAAGAAAACTATCCTTACTCCTGTTCATTGTAAATGAAATTCTTATATAATTTTCAACAAAACTGCCTTCAATGTTCCATTTGCTATCTAATGTGACCTCATCATTTTGCTGTTCCGGATCTTAAACATTCCTTTGTTTCTATCATTGACTCTTTACAATCTAATTGTTTGACATAAGGCGTAGGTTTCTACTATACATGTTGAATTGATGGCCATAAAGAAATATAAACATATTAAAATGGAGAAGAAGAAGAAGAAGAAGAAAAAGAAGAAGAAGAAGAAGAAGAAGAAGAAGAAGAAGAGAGAGAGAGAGAGAGAGAGAGAGAGAGAGAGAGAGAGAGAGAGAGAGAGAGAGAGAGAGAGAGAGAGACTGATGGTAGGCCTAATCACACATCACTTGTAGGATTCTGTAATCTATCTCACTTGATATAATGAATCCAGATCATTAGAAAGTCTCTGGTTTCAGATGAATAGCAAATGGTAGAAATCGTTAAGAAAGATTAGGGTTATTTGCTTGGCATTTTGATAATTGAATTGTTACTGCTTAGGATCATAATAACAGATATCAACGAACCTAATATTCAAGAATATTCGGATATTGATAGAATCATGAAGCCACTAGTCACGAAGAGTATAAAATCGAATTATTCTTGTTGCAATTTACATTCAACAGCGTTGAAAATCAAAATAGAATAATTAAACCTCCATTAATAATTATCAATAGCTATAAAAAAGCAATTTCCATATTGGTGATCCCTATTGAAATTATAAACAAGAATTTTCATTCTTATATTTCCTTCTTCGCAATATTCCTGATCTTGTTAAAAGAAAGCAAATTCGCCGTCATCTCTCGACTTTTCAGAACCGGGAGAAACGTCCTTCATTGGCTCATTCATCATCAGGTAATAACAACGCCTAGGAAAAAGAAGTCGTTTAATTTCAGGGAGGATTAATTAGTCGATTCGGATTTCTTCACGTTGGTTTAAAACCTCTGGAAAAATATGTCATTTATCTTTTCGTAAAATCTTAATCTTTAGATTCCAATTTGTGTATATGTAAAACTGTGTATTTTGTAATTGAACAAAAGATTCGTTGTTCATTTTTATCTAAAGAGTTTAGTTTACATTTGAATAAAAAACAAACACGCAGAGAGAGAGAGAGAGAGAGAGAGAGAGAGAGAGAGAGAGTTTTAATACCATCGACGAGAAAACGGATGGCCCTGAAATCATGTATGAAAAATAAAGAAAACCTGAACAACATTATAACATTGACCCACTAAAACCATATACAGCGAGTCGGCTTTTAAATATGTTGCATACTTATTTCTTGTATTCACGGATGGGAATCTGATATCAAGGAACTCCATTATATCAAATGGAGTTTGAACACAGTCTGAATGCCATCCACTTTCAAATGGAGATCTTTGCTTCTATGGTGAATAGAAGGATGGTTATGGAAAGACATGCGCCCCCTAAATGTTACCTTTTGAAGGCGAGTATTGAGAAACTCTTCATTACCATCATTTACCGTCATGTATATATCTTATCAATCATATCTTTCTGTAAGGATGAGAGAGAATGATAGTAATATCCCTAAAGGTCTGATATATTATCACCTTTTATTGTATAGCATTTAATTTTTTTTAACCGATATCTTTTGAACGTTGTTGATAGTTATTGCACAACGATAATACATTAAATTAATTCCTATTTGTTTTCGTCAAAGTATCTATATTTTGTTTAAAATATGTTATATAATACAAGGAAAAGTAAAGGTAAGGACCTATTGTATACTGTACGTGTTCAAGTCGTATTTTCTAATGAAACTTTTCGTTTAGAAAAAAAAATTAAAGACAATATTTACCTTAATGTAAAAAATATTCATTGAACACAATATTCGTATGGGTATAAAATCAACAGGCACTAAACTGAAACTATTTAAAAAATAATAAGTACCTTATGGTTTTCCTCCAAATCCTGATGAGAAAAGTGATGATCTTTTAAATATAATGTTATTTAATTTTGCAAAATTCTTATTGCCTTAAGGAATCCTTTTCCCAAAAACCTCTTAACAAGATTGTCCAAGCGGCTTTCATTCAAAGTGAAGGAAGATTGTTGCAATCTTCTTAAAATTTGGAAGAAAAGCAAATAATCCTTTAGGTAGCAATAAAACATATATGGCATAAATTTGAGCTTTTTTAAACTATATACATCATTCATAAACATAAATGTACGGCAATATTGATGAATCAAGAGTATAGTTGCTTCATGAATACAGGAAAGGCCCGAATAACGTCTATCCAAAATGTAACTGAATATCATCCAAACATAAAAGTTTTCCTTTCAATAGTTTCCTGAGGTATCATCGGTAACCGAAGATTTCTGATTTAGATATATTTCTTTTTGGTTTCTATTTAGGAATAAATTCACAGCATCCTCTTGCTGGAATCCACTCTTAGATTCCAGCTCTTTATTATATACAGGAGATTATGAAAGGTGGGGGGGGGAGGGGTAATGTTACTACCTTTCACTATTACAGCCATGATGATTTTTTTCAAATTCTCTTAATTGAATACCATATTACTTTAGTTTTTTCGTTGTAAAAAACTAAAGTAAATATAATGGGTATGATTAGTATCCTGTATTATTATTATTATTATTATTATTATTATTATTATTATTATTATTATTATTATTATTATTATTATTATTATTATTATATTATTATTATTGTTATTATTTAATCTACAACCCTAGTGGGAAAAGCAAGACTATACCCCAAGAACTTCAACGGGGAAAAACAGCCCAGTGAGGAAAGGATATAAGGGAATTAATGACTACGAAAGAAGTAATGAACAATTGAAACAGAATATTTTAAAAACAGTAAAGCATTCAAATAGAGCTTTCATGTAAAACCTATGAAAACTTTTATAAAGACAAATTTGGGGGAAAAAAGTGGAATATTTTTTTCCAAATAACATAGCCTAATGAAATTATAAAAGAATAGATATCCAGCAACCACAAGATTCCCTTCGGGAATAACACCACCAGATTTTCAATATACTTTTGACACATTCTTTGCCCGGCGATGTGCAGGCGAGGGAGCAACAACAAAACGACGAAAAATTCCTTCTTCACAAATATTTTAGCTTACGGTTTTGAATTCCTCTAGTAAAAGTTTTGGGAATAGGAAATGATATAGAAAAATAAAACGAAACAAGAGAGCATATAACCTTTTTATTCATATCATATGATAAATAAAAAAAAAGTAAAACAGAAAAATCTGGGAAAGTTTTCATACATTTAACTTTTTTATTTTTATATTGCAGCTCCATGAAAAATAATTATATATTTAAGCATTTCCTGGCCATTTTGACATTAATAGCTCACTCTCTCTCTCTCTCTCTCTCTCTCTCTCTCTCTCTCTCTCTCTCTCTCCTCTCTCTCTCTCTCTCTCTCTCTCTCTCTCTCTCTCTCTCTCTCTCTATTTCCTATTATTCTATAGTATGCCATAGCCTCTGTACTATGGTCTTCCACTGTCTTGGGTTAGAGTTCTCTGGCTTGAGGGTTCACTTGGGCACACTATTCTATCTACTTCCTCTTTCTCTGGTTTTGTTAAAGTTTTTATAGTTTAGGAAATATTTATTTTAATTCTGTTACTGTTCTTAAAATATTCTATTTTTACTTGTTTCCTTTCCTCACTGGGCTATTTTCCCTTTGGGGCCCTTGGGCTTATAGCATCCTGCTTTTCCAACTAGGGTTGTAGCTTGAAAAGTAATAATAATAGTAATAGTAGGAAATGTAGAATTCAGATCATTAGCAATTCTCGTAATGCATCAGAGAACGTGTTTTGTTGGCTGATTATCATATCATCCTTCTTGCGCTGGGCAACAATTTCGGATTAAAACTTAATGACCCGTAATTAGGTTTGTTCCGAAGAGAGGAGGAGCTGCTTATGTTTTTAATTACACGAGCGTTTCATTAGCATCATACGTTTTCCTTAAAAGTTTATTTACAAGGCGTGTTCTTTATTTTGTTTAATTTTTTTTTTAACAGCACCCGGAAACTCACTCTTACAATATACTTAAAATTTCTTTACGGAGTAATGACGTCGAAATTTTATTTCCACGAGAGATTAGCTCACCAAACTTTTAACCGGGCTCCACAAGGCACAACAATGAATGGAAGACACAATCTTTCATACCTGGGGACTATCTATGAAGTGTTGATAGAGACGACTGGCGAAAACTAACCAAGGCCCTTTGCGTAGTAGATAAAGGAGATGATGACGACTGGCAAATTCATTTCTATTTTTGTAGATGGGATTATGAAGGAAACCTGTTTGTATAAAAGATAAATTATTTCTTCAAGGATTTTCGATAGGACAAACCAGCTTCAATCATTAAACCGCTTATTCGGAAAATGTCAACACAATGTATAATACATCCATTTTTCTTTTTATAACCTTTTAAAATCTTTTGGAAATTCTCTTACGTTTAATTTCCCAATGTATCAATTACATATAAAAAACACCGATAAAAAAGATTCATAATCTAATATTATTTTATTAGTTTGGGGGAATAGGGTTGTCATTGGGAACCAAAGGTTAGTGCGTATAAAAATTAACCAAATTATTTTGTTTACAAACTCTTTACCAATATATTCGAACTAGGTTCATTTTTAAAATACGTAGTATAGG
>NC_090742.1:136073822-136081322 GCF_036898095.1 Palaemon carinicauda | reverse complement strand
TCACTACTGCACTGTGTCGACCAATACGTTGTGTTTATCACGTGATTACTGATTAATAATGATTCTATTATTTCTTTTATATTTGAGGCTTAAGGGAGAATAACGATTAATTTATTTTCAAATGAGGTTTTAATGCTTATAGGAATGATAAAAAAAGGAAAAAGGAAAATATCTATACATATATTAAGAGATCTCTTAAAGATTACAGAGGATAATGATCAAGTGTATATATTATATATATATATATATATGTATATATATATATATATATATATATATATATATATATATATATATATATATATATATATATATATATATATATATATATATATATATATATATAAACACATACACACATTTGCGCAGATATGCACCACCAAAGAGACCACCCGCACTGCAGGTCAACCGGTTAAGATCAATCTACCGTCAGGTATATGCTCTTTTTTCCACTGCTTGGATACGACGTTAGTGCCAAAGAGCGAATGCTTTTAAATGTTTAGGGGCTTCCAGCTCCACCATTTCCCACTTTAATGCTGATCCATTTTCTGCTTGAAGGGAAATTGTAATCAGAATCCTGTTGAATGTTCAACGTTGGCCTTTGCCGGGCGATGCTTACAGCTCCTGCTGTTCTGAGCCTCCCGTTGTTGTTCTTCCTGTGAACGATCCGGGCTCCATCAATTAGTTTTCTCAGCAAGAATTATGATGTTATATTAGTGTATTGCCCTATGATTTCTCTGTGTTATTATAGTCTACTGTGTGTTGTGGTAGTGTGTCCGATATAATATTTTCTGTGTGATTTATACATTACCGGGCATGATTCCTTTGGTCATTCGTGGTGGTAGTGTTCCTCATCACAAGAACCGCTATTAGGTTAGGCTTCTCATATCTTTTAGTTGTACTCCCTGGTAAGGGGATTACAGGGCAAACGCCTTGATTAATGATTCCTCTCAAGATTTGGCTTTTGGCATTATAAGCAGATGAAAGGTAGTAGCAGATGATTTTTTTCCCACTAATTGCTGTTGATGTGAGCTGTCGAATCTCGTCGAATTCTTTTTTATCATGGTGTCCTGATATCTGTAATTAGCTCTCAGTTGCCGAATTCAATCTAGTTCGGCGTGTACGCCTTTGTGTGAATGCTCTTTTGACATAAGCAACTTCTACTGACTCATTTGTACGCTCCAGAGCATTCTTACTTAATCTAGGCATCTTCCTTCGTCGATTGATTTTAGTCTTGAATAGGTTTTCTCGCTGTTGGCTGAATTCCGATCTAAAGTTGAGAGGGAACTTCTCCTGAGATCGACAGCTAATTCTTCTGTTTCTTCATTGTTTTCCGTCATGGGTTTTCGTGTTCTCCGAGGGTCTTTTCACCGACGATTTCCAAATACATAATTGCAAATAGTCCCAAAAGTAGATCCCATGGCTATACTATCCATTTGTTGGAGTAGTTGTCCATAGAGAGAGGAACGAAGCTTCTATAATATTGGACTTCAACATCTCTCTGAGGACATTCTCAGATATGGGTAGACATTCTATATTAAATTTGAATACTCTAACTAATACAATGTTTATGGTTCCGTCGAAGGGGACATACACACACACATACACACACACACATACACACACACACACATATATATATATATATATATAATAATATAGAGAAGAGAGAGAGAGAGAGAGAGAGAGTGAGAGAGAGAGAGAGAGAGAGTGAGAGAGAGAGAGAGAGAGAGAGAGAGAGAGAGAGAGAATATATTGGAAAGTGTTGATTTTTTATAAGTATGAACTCATTAGCAAAATAATCCCATCCTTGGCAATTTTCATATTTATAAAAGAAGCTTAAAAGGGTATCCAACTTAAGCACTGGAAACACGGCAATCACTTTTTAGGAAACTCAGAGAGTTTATCAAACATCAAACTCATCATTCTTCGCTATTGGAAAGTGTTGATTTTTTATAAGTATGAACTCATTAGCAAAATAATCTCATCATTGGCAATTTTTATATTTCTAAAAGAAGCTTAAAAGGGTATACAACTCAAGCACTGGGCACATGGCAATTACTTTTTAGGAAACCCAGAGAGTATATCCAACATCAAACTCATCATTCTTCGCTGTTTTATTCTCTCTCTCTCTCTCTCTCTCTCTCTCTCTCTCTCTCTCTCTCTCTCTCTCTCTCTCCTCTCTCTCTCTCTCTCTCTCTCTCAAGAGAGGACCTGAACACAGAAGTTCAGTCATGAGTTGTCGAAGAAAGCTTTCTTATACGAGTTCGTGCGAGGAATGTTTGAATTCTAGATACTTCCTTCAGATCTCTCTTTCCTTTCCTTGTTTAAATCGTCTCATATTTCTTTCATAGATTCAATGCATAACATGATGTTTTTTTTTTTTTAATAAATTGAGGAATCCGTTGATATTATCATCATTACTAGTGTACTCAAGCCGCCAATAAAAAAAGTCTATATGTTTAGAAAGATATGCATGCACACGCACAGACACACAAATTCAACCTATCGTATGCCCTCTCCTATCCTAACAACATCCTGCTGCTTGGTAATTTGTGGGTTATGTCTACTTTTTCCCCCCTGAGCGTTACTATAACTAATACTAATGCTGAGTATATTTTGAATACTTTTGGTTAAAGTTTTTATTACCAGTGTGCATATAATTTCATCTTAACATCTGAAACAAGATAATAAACTTCTGATACCTATATCATTTAGATAAGAAAATGAAAATCCAACTCACTTACCTCCCCTATATGAAAAAGAGCAAGCGAGAGCGAAAGTTAAATTGAGAATGATAGGGATGTTCAGTAATGAATTTACTCTTGGCAGTTTCGATTTCATTTTCGATTTCTCGCCGGTTATTTGAAACACCGAGATACCAACTAAAAGTGTTTGTCGAGTAAACAAAGTTTATTTACCTTTACGTTTACTTTTACACCCAAAGATCAAAGGGTTTTATCAATGGGCGATTTCTTTTCATCGTTGACTTGACGGAAATTCTTTATCATACTGTTCCTATGAATTCCCTCTCGTAGGGGGCAGAGGAGTAGTCATACCCTGGTAAGATGAGGTACCACGAGAGTAAGTTAGGGAAGGAGAAGGATGGAAAGGGTTGAATCTGTGTCTGTGCATATCTATCTAATAATTTAGAAGTCATTTCTGTCGGGTTGCGTACACTAGTATAGCATATTATCTGTCATTGTTGATTAAAGGTGTAGTTTAGATATGGCCAGAGAATTATCAGGGGTATCTTTCATGGTCGTAACGATTAAAGCAAAAAAGTATGAAAGTTGATTTACTGTAAACTAATCAAGTTAATTACAATATTCAAATAAAGGCGTAATATATTATAGAAACCTATCGTGCAATTTTTAGTAAAGAGAAATGATCGTATTGGTAAACTCCTTGACAGTTACATTTCTATTCATTTCAGCAGATTGATAAAGAACATAACAAAATAAAAATTACTATCATCAGAGTTTTAAATTATATTTGGTTTTCCATTATATACAGTAATTGGCCAGATACTTTCGAATTCAAAGTTCAAGACACAAAACGTTACTTGAAATTCGGACAAAAGTTGCAAAACCCTTTTACATTTTATATACGGCAAAGAAAAAAAAAATACTCCTGATGTGTCAAGTAATGAACAAGAACACCAAAGACAAAGGCTTATGTGCTTGACGGCAACATACTTTTGTATTCAATTTTTTTCTTTTTTTTTTCTTCAAGAGAACCCCGTAAGTTTTATATTACGTAATGAAGGATGGGGGAAAATTACAAACAATTTCGTGTGCATTATTTTTTTTTTCCAGAAACAAAGAGTTATTATATCCCCTAAGGCATTGCGTTGTATTAAGATTTCTGTTTAAAGAAACTTTTTACATAAAATCCCATGATTCACTCTTTTCCTGTTGGTTTTGACAAGTAAATATAAATGAGGATACGATTTGTAATCGTGTTTAATATTTCATTTCATAAAATAAAAATGGAAGAGTATATGCATATCGTTTGGATTGAATGACACCTTCTACAGTGTTGTAATTAGACACTTTTTTTTTTTTTAATATCTTTCCATAATGATCTGCTGAAGGTAAGTTTCGTGCACCCGCACTGCTACGATTGAGTAATAATGAATATTATACTAATATTTCGTAACCAATGTTCAGGGCTAGTCTCAATGAATATTAAGGGTTTCTTTTATTTCAAGTTAACGAACTCTATTGAGTTTATATTTAATGATAATTCGTTCAGAGTTAATTATCAGAAAATCTTTTAATGCAGCCTGTGAAAGATTAGGCTCACATAGATATGAGGGAAATCTGGAAAATCATCCAATGTTGTTATCATCATCTCCCTCCTACGGCCTATGACGCAAAGGGCCTCGGTTAGATTCGCCATAGTCCTCTAGCTTGAGCTTTTAATTCAATATTTCTCCATCATTATCTCCTACTTCGCTCTCCAAAATCCTCACCCATGTAGGCCTGGATCTTCCAACTCTTCTAATGCCATAATTAAAATTCTTAATCAAATCTTACCAATAGGTAGGTAACCAATTACTTTGTTGGAATATCTAAATCAAATTGTCATAGGGAACTTTTAGAAATGTCTGAACAAATTGATTTTGATATTGATTACAAAATTGAATATTTCGATGATTATAAGAGAATCAGACATTCCACGAGTCAAATCTAGTAACAAAACTATACCTATTAACGAAACATCTTATTCATAATCTTTTCCGAGTGTAATTTCTACTGTCTCCAAAATACAAATAATCAAGCGTATGAGTAACTTTCATTGAATAATCATAATGATTGAATATCCCAACTTCTCTTATATCTATGTATAGTAAATCTAAGTTTGCCTGTAGCGGTATTTGTAGATCATCACTCATGACCTACTTCATGAACGGTTCATTGAACAAGACAAATAATGTATTAATGAGAAGTAGGAGAACACTCAGCAAATTTGGCTCTTCATACTTCTACGGTGGAGATCTGTATGTATGAAAGACATATGTAACATTATGTTCAAGACCTGTTGTAATTCAGTAGACACCAATGCATTTTGCGGAACAATATCATTTTTATTTCTTTAACGAATGGTATAATTTCATTAGATATTGTTGAATGGTATATGTGTAGATATTGAAGATATACATACACGCTACTTTATTTCTCTCTTTCATACACCACAAAGCAGTGAATCCCATATCAACATCCATTGCTGTTCTTTACTTGATGTGCTTGACAATAAACTTAGAATATATATATATATATATATATATATATATATATATATATATATATATATATATATATATATATATCTTGGGTCCACTCTATAACACTGCAGGTTCAGGAACACTGGTAGAAACTTATAGTGATGAAAAAAGCATCACAATATACAGAATTTTCTTCGCCATTATATGTATTTGGTGGATTAAGAGAATTTCCACAGTTGCCAACCACACTTATGTCATTTGTATTCCTCCGTAATAATTAACTGCTTATTGGAATGTATTTTGTATATAATATATATATATATATATATATATATATATATATATATATATATATATATATATATATATATATATATATATATATATATATATATATATATATACACACAAATAAATAACAAAGGTTCAAGACTCCATGCACAATAATAGCAATATCTTTAGTTATATGACTGGAAAGGTAATTTTACAATTCTTTTATTGAAGGTCATGATTCTCTCTTTATGAATGTAATAGCGAATTATATGAAAATTTTCAGCAAATCGCACGAAAACTGACAGGGTTTCTTTTTTTAATCAATTGTCAACATCTTTAGCACGGTTTCTCTGTAGCTCACTTCGCACATAATATAGCTTCGCCTAAATAATTATAACTATTATTATTAACAGTCCACTGCTGCTATTTGCAACATAGGTATACTGTAGGCTATGCAATGTCTGTCATGATCATATAATCTATGATTATAAAGTGATTATGAAATTATAGCTTTTACATCCGATTATAAAGTAATTATGAAATTATAGCTGTTATATCCGATTATAAAGTAATTATGAAATTATAGCTTGTTACATCTTAACAGTTGGGGAAACTGTACAAATTGAAGGGTCTCTGTTCATTTCGATGATTGATTGATTTGAGGTTTTCTGGCATCCTGACATCTAAGGTTATTGACGCCATCATATAGATAAATTATCGTCTTGTAATATAGTAGATTACGGAGTTAATAAGTATGCTAATGGTGACAAATCGTTAATTGATCTTTAAAGATCATTTATGATATGATCTAAGGGAAGCGCTTAAGATTGAGGGAAAATATTAAAATTTTGTGCGGTGTAGAGAGATAGGTGGTGTTAGACAAAACTATTTGACGTTCATTGTTAGATTGGTGGGTGGTAGATTTATGGGAATGGTGCTGTAGGCCTACCAATGGATAATAAAATAAAAATGCTGAGAAATGATTACGCAAAGTGAGTAATGAAAGGAAGTGTTAAGGGCTATGCAACTCTGTCCTTAAAACATTGGGCAGGGATAGAAACACGCTAGACGTCTGACAATTATAAGGTGTAAAGTAATTGAACAATTAGACAAATTGTCACAACTTGACAGCTAGGTAGCATCTAATAGGGGTTATTTTAATGCAAATGAAGTGGACGAATTGAAGAATGAAGGGCATGATTTATTAGATAGAATGGTATACGGAAAGTAATTGGATGACTGAGGTTTTTTTTATAACGGCGAGATTATGGAACCTGTTTCCAAGTAAATTTTGTTGAAAGGATATGAGAAATGACAAGATTATTAACCGATAAAATAGAGATTAAAAGTAATAGAAATGTCGATCTGGAGTAATGTTTAACTAAGCTACTGATGAGGAGCATAATATATGGAAGAAATTTAAAAAAAAAGGGTCATCAAATTGGATTCTCGAAACTTATTTAGAGGAATCAAATGATCACCAATTTTATGGGAGACGAAGCATTTTAAAGAAGAATAAGAAAAACAGAAAAATGACTAGAAGGTTCAAGGTTCCGGTTCCAGGTTCCAGGATTCTCGTCATTCTATCCAAGATGAAAGACGAAAATCTTCCATCTTGGCTCACTTTACAACACTGCGGATTCAGAAACACCAGAAGAAACTAATAGTGAGTAAATAAGCACTGTAATATACAGACTTTTCTTTGCCATTACTTAAACATCCCCCCCACCCCACCACCACCACCACCACCACCCCCCTTTACACGGCCATATCTTTCTGGTGTTTATGAGGAAGACGGCATATATAAATTGTACTAGAAAACCAAAAGTAAACGATTTCATTCAATAATTACGTTTATCCCAATCATTACTTTGGACACAGTGCCCCTGTATCGTGCAATAATTGATGATATAAAGATTAGTATCATATTTCTGCAATGTAGTAGATTTAGATTTGTGCTTTCAACTGTTATACACTCTTATTATATTTCATAAAAA
>NC_090742.1:136063822-136068822 GCF_036898095.1 Palaemon carinicauda | reverse complement strand
CACTTCAGAGTCGTTCAAAGAACTTTTTATTTTGTCTCTTATAAAAATTGGTTTCCATTAGAATAATATATTGTCAAAGATAAAAAAATATATAAAATTTTCATATGTGGTTTTCAAATCTCTCAACTTGTTCCGTCTCATTTAATTTTTTTTAACCATAAATTTCAGTAACTATTCGACTTACGTTTAGAGAAATGATGCTGAGGATAGTTAGCCTATTTATCTTATGTAAATGAGAGCATGACTGGTTTCATAGTGTGTTTTCCTACCATTTTCTCTGAAGGGAAAAACTAACAGGATTAAGCAAAGGTTGAGTGAAGAGGAAAGTAATCCAAGTGGAAGTGGGCCATTATGTTTCACGTTATTTATCGTGATCATAGAACAGAAGTTATTTATCAATCCAGTTTTATTTCCGCTGGGAAGAATCGAATTCTTGAAAATTGAACTGAAAAATAAAAATCTGTCCTGGAGAAATTTCTGCCAAAGTCTCGCCATGCAGATTAGATAGGGAACTTTGTCATTTACAAGAATTTGAAAGAGGCTTTTGCGGCCAAAGAAATTAGCATGTCGTCTTTGCTGAATGTAAAGAGACTAGCCATTGCAAAATCAATATCATATGATCCAATATTTAATTCTAAAAATACTTTTCATGAAACCCTAAACATTTACCTACTAATTTAACGAAAGTTGGATTATGGAAAGCAGTTTTCTTACATTGACCCTTTAATCCCTGGGATGTATGTCAAACGCTTTGTAATTATATTGATAACTATTCTGCTAAATAAATAATTAAACAAAATAAAGATACGTTAAGCTTTGGTGTTATTTTGAGGAGTTTTAATCTATTTTCTAAGTCTTCTTTTTATATTGAACTTCGAATTATTGATAAAATTCAAATAACAGAATTTCTTCTGTTGTTATGCTTTGGCATCCAAACCATAAAATAAAAAGAGTCTTCTTTACTACACAGCTTAACAAGCGCCGATCCTTTGCTTGCATTATTTATATAAATGTAATATTCCATCTGTGTACCTTGTGTACCTTGTGAACCTTGCTTGTGATGAAATCATCAATTCATTTCAAATATACGAAATAACTATTTTTTATTCATATGACTGATGCAAGCAGCTTTCCAAGAACAGACTCATTAATCACAATTCTGTCGTTTACCCGCTACCATATTATTATCATTATTATTATTATTATTATTATTACTATTATTATTATTATTATTATTATTATTATTATTATTATTATTATTATTATTATTTTTCTAGGCGTTGTTAATAATAAGCTACAACAGTACTCGTCTTAGATGTAAAAGCATTATGCTATAGCCCAAGGGCTCCAACAGCGAAAATAATCCAGTGAGGAAAGGAAATAAGGAAATGTATAAACTACAAGAAAAGTAATGAACACCTAAAATACCTTATTTTAGGAAGAATAACAACATTAAAATAGATCTTTCATATATAAACTATAAAAAGAGACTTATGTCAGCCTGATCAACAAGAAAACATTCGCTGCAGCTTTGAATTTTTGAAGTTTCCCAGATCTGATATTCGGGGGAAGGTTGCAAAACGCCTCCTACATCCACGTGTCCTACACATGAGCTCAGAGTATTGTTCTTTCCAGGTAAAGGATTCAAGACGGATTTTACAGAATTGTTATTAAAGCCGGAATTCCTAATACAATTCGTACCGTTTTCAGAGTGGTGTCCAAATAATGTTTAGGAATTCATCCATGATATTGTTTATTCATACATGCCATGCATAAGTACTTAGTTTGTATTGAACGTAAAGGTGATGAAGATATTATAATATATTTCATACATCTTGAAATTAGAGTTTATAAAATTTATTTTCTCTTTTAACACCACGACCCTTCAACATCTTATATAGTACATGTTTTATAACATTAGACCCAATAAATAGTAATGAAAAACAAAAATAGTTGGAAGAATTTTCAAGATAGTGTTTCAGCATCAATTGATAACTTTCTAGAGAATTAAAAATTAAAGATAAATATAGAAATATTTTGTAATGATTATGTTTATCATAAATAGACAAGATGACTGGTTGCTGGAAAGAACATTGTCCTCGATATAAATTCCTTAGGTTACAAATTAGGACAAGGATTTTCCATCCATTTATCTACTAGATACTCTCAATTCTAGGAAAGGGCAAAACTATGTGTTTGTGACAAGAATGGGATGCACATGCACACACAAACATACACACACACACGCACACACACACACATATATATATATATATATACATATATATATATATATATATATATATATATATATATATATATATATATACATATATTTATATATATACATATATATTTATATACATATATATATACATATATATATATATATATATATATATATATATATATATATATATATATATATATATATCTATAAATAAATAAACATATATATATATATATATATATATATATATATATATATATAAATATATAAATATATATACATATAAATATATACATATATATATATATATATATATATATATATATATATATATATATAAATATATATATATATATATATATATATATATATATATATATATATATATATGTATATATATATATATATATGTATATATAAATATATATATATATATATATATATATATATATATATATATATATATATATGTATATATATATATAGATATGTGTGTATATATGTATATATACAGTATATATATACATATATACATATATATATATATATATATATATATATATATATATATACATATAAATACATATATATATATATATATATATATATATATATATATATATATATATATATATATATATACGTTGATCTATGTGATACCATTAAGCAAAAAAATTACCTCAGCCAGACCTTATAATCTTTTTGGTGATATTCGTTATTTAATATACTATAAATATTGATTACCAGTAATATAGTTTATAAGATATTCATTTAAGTTTGAAATTTCGTTAACCGGTATGTTAACTTAGCCCAAAACATGCTAATTTTTTTTTCCAAATGCGATATCTGTTGCACCGATAGACATTAAGATGTTAAGAGCATATCTTGTATTAAGTTAGCATCATCCTATCCCTCTAGATACAGGATCGACATGTCACAATTTCCCAAGTTTGCTGAAACCAACATGGTGTGTTGGCTTGATTGCCTCTGCCAGCCTTAATGGGACGTCGTGTTACTTTATATAGGTAGTTATCATAAGGGATAAGATGACACCTCTCCTCCTCTCGCTCGGATGCATAATGGTCCCGCCTTTTGGGGTATCACTGCGTCTTCGGTGTTTGTCTTGTAGGAGGGGGACGAGGACTGTGCAATAAGATTTATATCTTCATTGGGAAGAATTAATACTGTAAGTTTTTCATAATGGGATTTATCTCCGAAGAAAATTATAATTTATTATATTTTATTAAAATGAATTGAGTTTTAATTTAACAACAGACAAGCAAGTTTTTTTTTTTTTTTTTTTTTTTTTTTTTTTTTTTTTTTTTTTTTTTTTTTTTTTTTTTTTTTTTTTTTTTTGGCAGTCAATGCAATGTTTTCATTAACCTAGTTAAAAAAGGATATTGGAATGTTATCTGCTTTTTCATCTCGAATGTATTCTTTGTCGAGATGTTGGGGTGAAATGTGACTAATTTTCATAAAAATACTGAGTTTACAAAACAAAGTTGATGTAGTTGAAATACTATAACATAATTTCTACATTTGATACATGTAATCGATAGTTTGTTTTCGTTAAAAGCCTACCCACTAGTACTAACTATATATTTCTTACCATATACGTTTTAATTTTCTGAGACGGTATTGGAAGTTGTAGGACTTGTTACATAAAATGTGTCGTTGTTATTTGAGTGATGTTGGATGGAAATGTAGGTCTATTACGACTTTGATAAATAATTAGTCAAGTTCATATCATAAACCTTTTTTCGTATATGTACAGTATTCTTGTCATGTTGGTAAAATATACTGTGGGATGATTTCAAAGCTTTACCTGATTTGCGGAGTTTAAGAGAGAGACGTAAAGAACATTTGAGAAATAAATTCAGATGTAGGTTTATTTTTTCATGCTGATATTAACAAAATACTATTTTTTAGTGTTAATGACATTCCTATATTAATAATTACTTATCCATCAGTCATTTGCTCCCGTCTTTAGGTAACAAATGTTCCGAGAATTTGACCCAGATAAAGTGGCTGAGTAAATCAAGTTTATTTGAAGTAAGTATGCTGATTAATAATATATCTCTCATCGCTTGAATGAAAACGATTGGGTATATTTAAATGTTTGCATTTCAAATCTATCGTTTGATCTACTTTTGCATCTAGGATCGGATCTATTTAAATGATATGTTGTAATAACCGTTGACCTTTTATCAATAAAACACAAAACCTATCTGATAGGAATAGATGTTCATGAGTGGTTAGATTACACAGGTATATTCATACAAGAATAGAATAGATGATTGCATACATACAAGAAACCTGAAGTGAAATAAAATTACTTTAACCTAACCAAAAGTGCAATTCAAGAAATTACAAAACGCAATAAACTGAGGAGCAAGACTGATTAAAGGTATCCCACCACGAGAAAGGATCATTCTTTTACTAATAGATTTACACTGGCTGCCTTTCGAAGCGACAATTGACTTTAAAATTAGTATAATAACCCATCAAGTTATCAGAACAGGATGTCCAAAATATCTCAGAGAATTGCTAAACATTGTGTCACCAACCAATCGTGTTGACACAAAAATAGTTACAGATAGTTTCAATTTATTGGAACCTATATATATATATATGTCTACTGTAGGCTCTAGAGCCTTTAAATATGCGGATCCGACACTATGTAATAAGCTCTCCCTAGACAGACGAAAGATGTGCTTCGATAGTGTGGATTTGAGAATAAACGAGAAATATGCAGTGTAAAATGTTTAAT
>NC_090742.1:136048822-136056322 GCF_036898095.1 Palaemon carinicauda | reverse complement strand
AAACAAATTTCATCTCATGCATTATTAATGAAATTCTCAATTCTTCGAAGGAATGATCCCCACCGGGCATGAGCAATAACACATCCTTCTGCCTCTTGAGAAGATACCATGAAGATATTTCCCGAATCCAAATGACTTCACCTCAGTCCTGATTATTTCTGTAGTCACAACATTCCACCACTCCCAGTGCATCTGCGCATGCGTCGCCACATCCCATTTCTGAAGGAAACTTACGTCAGCTTCTTGTCTCCTCAAGGTCTATTTCCGGTCTTTTCCAGACGATTCCAAGAATTCCAAGATTCTTTTTATAGATATATTAATATGTTTATAATTGCGTAATACATTTCAGTGGCGTATAGCGTTTATTTTCTATTTTTACGTTTTATCTCTCTTTATTTTTCACTTAATCTGTGCTTTATTTGTTTTTGTTTGTGATGATGATATATATGGGAAGGTTGATAGCCTATCCCTTATAAAAAAGAAATTTAAATGGCTCTTAATGTTTGAAATTACAAGGCCCTAATCAGAAATTTATTGACAAGTCGCTAAGGATATCATATTCAAATAACTTTACATGAGAGAGAGAGAGAGAGAGAGAGAGAGAGAGAGAGAGAGAGAGAGAGAGAGAGAGAGAGGAGAGAGAGAGAGCGCTGGCCAGGGTACAGGTCTATATTAAACACTAATATTATTGACTAGGCTGCGTTATACATGCTTAGTGCATAATGAATAATTTACAATTTATAATTTATTCCCTGACAAATATAATAGATTTTTTTTTTTTTGATTCGACGTCAAACTAAGTCCTGCAATCTTTAGTCAAAGCAATGCCGTGAATTTATCAGGTTGTCCCTGGAACCCATATTCCAGAGATCAGTCTATTCTATTCTCCGACCAATTTTAGAATAAGAGCTTCATTAAATCGTCCATCCGCAGAGCTCCAAACCGCCCTTGGTGTTCGCTAATGAATGCGATTCAAGTCTGTTTTGACTTCCTGTCATCACAGGCTTTGCAAGGTAATTGCTGCTTAGATTCCTCATAACGCAATATTACTGATAATATCACAAAGGCGGAAGTAAAATTTTAACTTATTAATTTTTGCCTGCAAGGGTCCGGAATATATACCTCTCTCTCTCTCTCTCTCTCTCTCTCTCTCTCTCTCTCCTCTCTCTCTCTCTCTCTCTCTCTCTCTCTCTCTCTCTATATATATATATATATATATATATATATATATATATATATATATATATATATATATATATATATATATATATATATATATATGTATATATATATATTTATATTCCTGAGTAGTAGGTGGGCCAAGGCACCAGCCACTCACTAAGATACTACCACTAGAGAGTTATTGGGTCCTTTGAATATCCAGACAGTACTACATTGATCCCTATCTCTGGTTACGGATCATTTCTCTTTTGGCTACACATACACGAAATAGTCTGGCCTATTCTTTTCACATTTTTGTCTTTCCTCGTACACTTGCCAACATTGAGACTACCAAATAATTCTTTACACAGAATAGTCTGGCCTATTCTTCACATATTCCCCTCTTTCCTCATACACCTGAAAACAATATGATACTGAACACTTCTACACCTAAGGGGTTAATTAATGTATTGCAATTGTTCAGTGTACTTTCCTCTTGATAAGGGTAGAAGAGACTCTTTAGCTATGGTAAGCAGCTCTTCTAGGAGAAGGACACTCCAAAATTAAACCATTGTTCTATAGTCTTGGGTAGTGCCATAGCCTCTGTACCATGGTCTTCCACTGTCTTGGGTTAGAGTTCTTTTGCTTGAGGGTACACTCGGGCACACTTTTCTACCTTATTTTTTTTTCTTCCTCTTGTTTTTTTGAAATGGTGTGTTGAGCTGGCTTAATAGAAGGGCCATGAATGCCTGGTGGTTTATCAAGAGGTAGTCTTTTCCTTTTCTTATTCTTTTTCTTCTCAAAACCATCCCTACTGTCCTCCCTTTAGTTGAAGTGGCTATCCTGGAGGGTATTTAGCCTTGCATGTATCGGCTCCTCCATGTTGACCAGTTTTTCCGAATTTTTACTATACTCTATGGGTTTCATTAATCACTTTATTTATAATTCTGTACATATTGTTTTTGTTATAATTCTTGTTAATCTAGTTTCTAATTATGATGTCTCTTTTTTATTTCTATTAATTCTTATTCTGTCTGGAGACATTGAGCGAAATCCGGGACCAGTACGTCCTAGATTTCGTCAATGTTGTCTTCTGTATTGCAACATTCATGGTCTTCATACAAAAATATTCAAGACCTTACAGTTGCGTCCAGACAGTATGATATTTTTTTGTGCTCAGAAACTTTGGTTTCTAATATGAGGCACTCATCTGAGCTCCTTATAACTGGTTTTAAGAAGCCAATAATGTTGAAACGTGATGCCATCCCTAGGGCCAGGGGAATGGCGTTGTATATTAGGACTGAGTACCCTGCTTCTCATAAGTCCTGCTATCAATGTGGATGTCATGAGATTCAAGTAATAAAAGTTTGTGGCAGGCATAACAGCTTTTATTTGTGTTCCATCTACTGGAATCCAGACATGGATGATTCTATCTTCGATTATCTTCTTACCATTATGGCCAAGATACAAGAAGATGATAGAAAGGCTTCTTTTTTCTTTGTTGGTGATTTTAATGCTCACCATAGAGAGTGGTTAAGTTCTATCTCTCCTACCGATCGCCATGGCTTAAGAGCTTTAGACTTTGCCCCTGAATCAGGCTGTCAGCAAATCATAAATGAAGCTACTGAAAGGTCTGGCAATTCCTTGGACCTCGTATACACCGATTCCCCTTGCGCTATAACTAGTAAGGTTGGTTCTCCAGTCGGGACATCTGATCATGCCTTGATTTCATTAGTAGTGAAGACTGAGCAGCCTGTCCCTGATGTATCATACTCTTGTAAAATTTATATGGAATCTCAAGCAGACTGGAATGGGATTTTGCATGATCTTTTGTGCTTGAATTGGTCACAATTATATGGTAGTGTCGATCCTTTTGTCCCTTTGAATGAGAATCTAGTCAACATATTTGATAGGCGTATCCCTTCTCGTGTGCTAAAATACCGAGTGAAGGACAAACCGTGGTTCAATGATGACTGTAGATATGCCTATTTTGGGAAGCAGGAGGCCTATCATCTTTGGAAGGGTAACAGATCAGATTTGACCGGGAATAACTATACTCAGCTTCGAGCTTTTGCTCAGAAAGTTTATGCCTCAACTGAAAAGGAATACAATTTAACCATAAAAGAAACCCTTTCTGGTACAACTCAAGAACATAAATGTTGGTCTACCCTTGAATCTGCACTCTTTGGTGTTGATGCAACAGTTCCTCCTTTACTTAAACCAGATGGCTCAGTCACTCACTGTCTAAAGGAAAAGGCAACCCTCTTGGCTAAAGTTTTTAACAGTAAACAGAGTAATGAAAAACTTGAACTTCCTCATTCCTGTTTTCCTGAGGCTAAACTAACTAGTTTAGCTTTTCGATCTCATGAAATTAAAGCTCTGTTGATGGACCTTCATGCTTATGGAGGTGTAGACCCAAATGGTATTTTTCCTTTGTTTTTTATAAAGACAGCAGATTTCTTAGCTCCAAAGTTATCTGTTATTTTGTTCAAGTTAGCAAGAAGAGGAGCTTTTAGCACTTGTTGGAGAATTGGTAATGTTACTCTTCTATGGAAGAGAGTAGCATCATGTGCATATGCAACAAGCTTGTTTTCTAAGCCAAACCACATGTTATGTGTATATAGTATGAAAAGTAATGAGCCAAGAACACTACCCTGTGGAACACCAGATATCACATTCCTATACTCACTATGGGGCCCATCAACAACAACTCTTTGATATCTATTACTTGAAAAAATAATAATAATGCTAAGATACGACCCACCCACTCCCAACTGTTTGAATTTGAAAACAAGTGCCTCATGATTAACATGGTCAAAAGCAGCACTAAAATCAAGGCCAATCATACGAACTTCCTGACCACAATCAAGGGATTTCTGTACAGCATTGGAGATTGTAAGAAGGGCAGGACATGCTCCAAGGCCTTTACGAAAACCAAATTGCAAACTAAGGAATAGATGATTACCTTCAGCAAACCTATTAAGACGTTTTGACAGAAGACGTTAAAAAACTTTAGATAATATGGGAATTATGAAAATTGGGCGGTAATCAGTGGGACTTGAGCTACCGCAAACATAAATATGTTTGCGGTAGCTCAAGTCCCACTGATTACCACCCAATTTTCATAATTCCCATATTATCTAAAGTTTTTTAACGTCTTCTGTCAAAACGTCTTAATAGGTTTGCTGAAGGTAATCATCTATTCCCTAGTTTGCAATTTGGTTTTCGTAAAGGCCTTGGAGCATGTCCTGCCCTTCTTACAATCTCCAATGCTGTACAGAAATCCCTTGATTGTGGTCAGGAAGTTCGTATGATTGGCCTTGATTTTAGTGCTGCTTTTGACCAAGTTAATCATGAGGCACTTGTTTTCAAATTCAAACAGTTGGGAGTGGGTGGGTCGTATCTTAGCATTATTATTATTTTTTCAAGTAATAGATATCAAAGAGTTGTTGTTGATGGGCCCCATTGTGAGTATAGGAATGTGATATCTGGTGTTCCACAGGGTAGTGTTCTTGGCTCATTACTTTTCATACTATATACACATAACATGTGGTTTGGCTTAGAAAAAAAGCTTGTTGCATATGCACATGATGCTACTCTCTTTGCATCAATTCCATCCCCTGAATGTAGATCTGGGGTTGGTGAATCCCTTGATAGAGATTTGGCTAAAATTAGTGCATGGTGCAAATTATGGGGTATGGAGTTGAATCCTAACAAAACTCAAAGTATGATTGTAAGTAGGTCAAGGACAGTGGCTCTGCAATATTTGGATCTCAGTATTGATAATGTTTCTTTAAATTTGTATGAATCTTTTGAAATGTTAGGTGTGATTCTCGACAGCAAATTTAATTTTGAGAAACACATTAGGTCCGTGTCTTCTTCAATTGCACAAAAAATTGGCTTATTGATAAAGTCTTTTAGGATTTTCGGTGATCAATCTATTCTGAAGAAGTGTTTTAATTCTTTCATTCTACCTTGTTTTGAGCATTGTTCTCCTGTCTGGTGTTCAGCTGCTGATTCTCATCTTAATATGTTGGACAGAAACTTACGGTCTATTAAATTTCTTATTCTTGATCGAGATAATAATCTTTGGCACCGTCGTTCAATTAGTTCATCATGCATGTTGCATAAGATTTTTCATAAGTCTGACCATCATTTACATTCAGATCACCCTGGATAATACTATGCTGTTCGTAATACTAGGCAGGCAGTTAATTCTAATAGCCAGGCCTTCTCCATCATGAGGCTCAATACTACACAGTATTCTAGAAGCTTTATCCCAGCAGTTACCAAGTTGTGGAATGATCTTCCTAATCGGGTAGTTGAATCAGTAGAACTTCAAAAATTAAAAGTTGGAGAAAATGTTTTTATGTTGACTAGGCCGACATGAGTCTTTTTATAGTTTATATATGACATATCGCTTTTTGATGTTGTTAATAGTTTATGTATGACATATATATTTTGACGTTGTTACTGCTTTTAGAATGATTTATTGTTAGTTTGTTCCCATCATTTAATTATTTCCTTATATCATTTCCTCACTGGGTTCTTTTTCCCTATTGGAGCCCTTGGGCTTATAGCATCTTGCTTATCCAACTAGGGTGGTAGCTTGGCTAGTAATGATAATATATATATATATATATATATATATATATATATATATATATATATATATATATATATATATATATATATATATATATATATATATATATACATATATATATATATATATATATATATATATATATATATATATATATATATATATATATATATGTGTGTGTATATGTGTGTGTGTGTGCATGTGTGTGGGTGTGGGGGGACATATGTTTTTTTCTACGTACTTAATGTATGCATGTATATGAGTATCTGTTTGTTTGCTCATACATTGCAAAGTAATGCTACATATCAACTTCACCACAGGCTTTGAATCCATTACATAATACAAAATAAAAACTTTCATTAGAAAAAGTCGATATAATATGACTGTCTCGCACCATGAAAATTCATTTGAACAGAAAGTTATCTCTCCTCTAAATTACACTCATCAACTCTTGCTCCATTTTCCGTCTAAAAGGATGAAAATCTTTCTTTTCAACAACCTCTAAAGTTCAGTTCAAAATTACAACGAAGACTGTGTTTAATTAGAATCTCTTCGAACCCTTTTCTTCGTAACATTATTAATTTCAGATTATTTATTTCATAGCCTAAATTGCCTTTGGTCGTAATGAAAATGGACACGATAATCTTTGAAAGTTAAGAAACGTATCAATAAAAAGAAAAAAATATAGGGAATAATTTTCAGTCAATAAATAAAAGGCTTTTACATTGTTCTTTTGCTATGTATATAAATTAAATTATCCCTCCTGTTCTGTACATAAAATTTTAACTTAAATCAAATAAAGAATATCTAAAAGGTACGTCCTTTCTTTCTTCATCGTCCACTAAACTTTCACTGCATCATTTCAAAAACTAAGACCTTCGTGAAAGCGGAATTCCCAGAAGGCGTTGCTGGTGTCGCTTTCTGTTTGCGTCTGACAAAGCACACAGAAGCTTATCGGATATCAGTGATGGTTCTCATAAATGAAATATTATCGAGGATGACTCTGGAAAACCTGGGATTCTCAGTACACGTTTAGTGTATGAATTAGGGCGAGCGGAAACATTTTTTCCTATGGAATAGAGATGAATATTAGGAGACAAAGTAACATTTTGGAAAGTGTCATAATCACAAACATTAATGACGGTAATGTTATCTGCTTACAAGAAAATACCTTTTTTTTTTTTTGTTGTCTCAAGCGTTACAGCCTTAATTACCTTTTCTAAATTAATAATAATTTATGGCAATTCTATCTTCATATTTGTGACAAGTTGAACGCCAAGGTGGTGGACAACTGGCAGGGTCACCAATGTGGCATGCTGAGACTATGTGTTGAAAGAAAGACATGCTGAACATGACTGGTTTATTAACGTGATATAACAAGCCTAAATACAAATGGTTGAGGATAACAATTACATAAAAAACTTCAACAATATGAAACATGCAATGGCAAACTTGCAAGTTTTTTTTTTAATATCAGTGAGAGAGAGAGAGAGAGAGAGAGAGAGAGAGAGAGAGAGAGAGAGAGAGAGAGAGAGAGAGATTGCATTACAATATATGAGTGGGTCTGAAATACACGTGCATTACATATGGTAGTAAATTGCAGATTAACTTTTGTAACAGAAGTACGGTTTAATCTTAGAATTATAGATTAAAATAAACTTGGTCATTCCATATTACGTTGATAGGCTATAGCTCTAGACATACTTATTTATTTTAAATCTCCTTTTTATTGC
>NC_090742.1:136041322-136043822 GCF_036898095.1 Palaemon carinicauda | reverse complement strand
CAATTACCAACACACTACTTTGTACTGTAATATTATTGTTATAAAATGGATGAAATTAACCAGTCTAATATATATATATATATATATATATATATATATATATATATATATATATATACATATATATATATATATGTATTTTATATATATATATATATATATATATATATATATATATATATATATATATATATATATATATGTGCATATATATATATAGATGTGTATATATATGTATATATATATATATATATATATATATATATATATATATATATATATATATATATATATATATATACATATATATATATATATATATATATATATACACTATATATATATATATATATATATATATATATATATATATATATATATATATATATATATATATATATATATATATATACATATATATAATGAGGACTAGAGGCAATAAATAGATATCAAGAATAACAGAATGTGTTCCTAGAGATTGTAAAATAAGCATGGTGTAAGAGGAGAAGACGACGGATTGACAAAGCAAGAAAGTTTGCGGGCGCCAGACTGGCGCGGACTGACACAGAAACAACATAAATCGACGTAAGTGGAAAGATACCCTGAGGCTTTTGTTCTGCAGTAGACTAGTAACGCCTGATAATGATGATGATGATGCAAATACGCTGTATGAATTCACCAAAATCTTTGATATCTACAAACTATTCTGACGGATTGTTGGACTGATCTAGAAGCATAAACTCTAGTTCAAAAGAAGCAACCAAAAAAATAAAAAAATAAAAAATAATCTCACCAGAGTAAACGATCTTTGAAAAGCAATATATATTTATCCTTGACCAAAACATCGAGTAAAAGTACCAGGAATCTCATACACTACGAACAACCGAAAATGTTATTTTTTGTGCGACTCTGGACGATGTTAAACATTGAAAATATTCGTCCACCCCGTTACCAGTTTATGGAGACGTGTTTTTTGTGTTTTCTGTGATATGTTGTCCATTTTCTTCATAGATGTCTATTAGAAATTAATTTAATTTGTGTGTATTTTAAAGTCTACATTAGTAGATCTTCAGATAACATAAGTGTTTCATGATATTTTATATAAACTAAAATATAATTGTTATTTCCTTTTCTGTTGAGAACTTTATTAACAAATTATCAACGCTTGTTGGTATTAAATGTTTGAGTGCCAATAATTACGGCATCACAGACAACATGAGTGAGATATTTTCATACCTTCAACTCAACATATTTGGTTTCTCTTTAAATTTGTGTTAACAAAATGAATGCCACAAAGCAAATTCTAGTTATTCTCTAATGAAAACTATACCAAGCAAATATTTATTGATTATTTAGGAAATTTGCCTATGAAAAGAACGAGAGGAAATCAATGATTTTGGGTTTTTCTCAGAATACTTTAAACAATTGAAATTTTAAAATTTGAGCAATAATATCTTTGATGTAGATAATACGAACAAAAAGTAAAGCTAACTGGAAAATAATTTTATCAAAGAAAATTTAGTAAGAGAGTTACTGGATTAATGTTTCATAAAATTCATTCTATACGTAGACAAAGCCGTTATTATATGAGGTAATAAATGTTCTTTAAACATAAAGATTGTATTATTTCTTGCATGAATGCTGAAACCTAAAGCCTGGCTTTGAGGTAACATACTGTTAGTTATATGTGATTAGTTTAGATGGTTATGCTTTCTAACTGAATAGCTTTTAGGTTTAGAATCACTGGCAGATCCTCTACAGAAGCCAGATTTTAAACACTAAACATTACACCTGTACGTATATTAATGCAAAACTGTGTACATATATACATGTATACATACGAACAGAGAAACACAAGCGCATTTACAACCGCTATAAACAAATATGAATAATTTATATTTATTAACTTTTAGAAATTTATATCTTTTCATGACAGAAATCGAACGCATGATAGAAAGAAGAAATAAAAGAAAGCAGATTCTTTTACAAGTAAATATTATTAACTAAATCGTGTCGTGATAACAGGGATGAATCTTGTAAGCAAGCACCTAATTTAATAAAAAACTTTTTTTACTGTTTACACACAAGAGAAATTGCTTGGAATTTGAATTAAAAAGTTCTCTCTCTCTCTCTCTCTCTCTCTCTCTCTCTCTCTCTCTCTCTCTCTCTCTCTGCTCTCTTCTCCTCTCTCTCTCTCTCTCTCTCTATTTAATATTCGCCACTCCGATTGTAAAAAACCTTTGGCTGCATAATTTTCTGTTTCTGTTTCTTAGATGCTGAAATGCCAAATGAAGGTTTCAGGGAAAGGACTGTTTTATTTCTTTAGATATAATAATAATAATAATAATAATAATAATAATAATAATAATAATAATAATAATAATAATAATAATAATAATAATAATAATAATAATAATAATAATAATAATAATAATAATGGACTGAAAGAAAATAATATACAGGAATACTTTTTCTCTATTGGATCATGTAATTGCTATTC
>NC_090742.1:136031322-136036322 GCF_036898095.1 Palaemon carinicauda | reverse complement strand
GAGGTTAACTACTGCGCTGTTATTGTTTAGTGGCTTTTCTCCTCTGTAAGGGTAGAAGAGACTCTTTAGCTATGGTAAGCAGCTCTTCTAGGAGAAGGACACTCCAAAATCTAACCTTTGTTCTCTAGTCTTGGGTAGGGCCATAGCCTCTGTCCCTTGGTCTTCCACTGTCTTGGGTTAGAGTTCTCTTACTTGACGGTACACTCGGGCACACTATTCTATCTTTTTCTCTTCCTATTGTTATTTTGAAGTTTTTATAGTTTATATATTAAATTTATTTTAATGTTGTTATTGTTATTATATGTGTTCGTATTTAATGTATGCATGAATATGAGTATCTGTTTATCTGCTCATATATTGCAAAGTAATGCTATATATCAACTTCACCTCAGGATTTGAATCCATTACATAAAAAGAAATATAAACTTTGATTAGAAAAAGTAGATATAATTTGACTGTCTCGCAACATGAAAATTTTTTGAACAGAAGTTATCTCTCCTCTAAATTGCATGAATCAACTCTTGCTCCATTTTCCGTCTAAAAGGCTGAAAATCTTTCTTTTCAACAACCTCTAAAGTTCAGTTAAAAATTACAACGAAGACTTTGTTTAATTAGAATCTCTTCTAACCCTTTTCTTCGTAACATTATTAATTTCAGAATATTTATTTCTTAGCCTAAATTGCCTTTGGTCGTAATGAAAATGGACATGATAATCTTTGAAAGTTAAGAAACGTATCAATAAAAAGAAAAAAAATATAGGAAATAATTCTCAGTCATTAAATAAAAGGCTTTTACATTGTTCTTTTGCTACATATATAAATTAGATTATCCCTCCTGTTCTGTACATAAAAGGTTAACTTGAATCAAATAAAGAATATCTTGAAGGTACGTCCTTTCCTTCTTCATCGTCCACTAAACTTTCACTGCATCATTTCAAAAACTAAGACCTTCATGAAAGCGGAATTCCCAGAAGCCGTTGCTGTTGTCGCTTTCTGTTTACGCCTCTCAGAGCACAAAGAAGTTTATTGAATATCAGTGTTGGTTCTCATTAATGAAATATTATCGAGGATGACTCCAGGAAAACCTGGGATTCTCAGTACACGTTTAGTGTAAGAATTAGGGCGACCGGAAACATTATTTTCTTATGGAATAGAGATGAAAAATCACAAACATTAATGACGTTAATGTTATTTGCTTACAAGAAAATACATTTTTTTTTCGTCAAATATTGATATCAAGCGTTACAGCCTTAATTACCTTTTTTAAATGAACAATAATTTATGGCGATTCTATCTTCATATTTGTGACAAGTTGAACGCCAAGGTGGTGGGCAACATGCAGGGTCACCAATGTGGCATACCGAGACTAGGTCTTGAAAAAAAGACATGCTGGACATAAGCTAACTGGTTTATTAACGTGATATAAAAAGCCTATATACAAATGATTGAGGATAACAATGACATATAAAACTTTAATAATATGAAACATGCAATGGCAAACTTAGAAGGGTTTTTTAATATCAGTGAGAGAGAGAGAGAGAGAGAGAGAGAGAGAGAGAGAGAGGAGAGAGAGAGAGAGAGAGAGAGAGAGAGAGAGAGAGAGATTGCATTACAATATATGAGTGGGTCTGAAATACACGTGCATTACATATGGTAGTAAATTGCAGATTATCTTTTGTTACAGAAGTACGGTTTAATCATAGAATCATAGATTAAAATAAACTTGGTCATTCCATATCACGTTGATAGGCTATAGCTCTAGACATACTTATTTATTTTAAATCTCCTTTTTATTGTTACTGATCTAACTGAAGGACGTTGGTTACTGGTGCAACACATGAACTTACGCTACCGGGATCTAAGCGATGCCATACAGGGCAGGTGATTAGGACTACGGTCTACCCTAAAGCCAAAGCAAAGTACTTCAAAAAATGAAGGTAACCGACTGAGCCCATACAAATTGAGAAAAAAACACTCTAACAGAAGGGATAGTAGATGAAATATTAATTCATTGCTATCTTGTAGGTTATTGTTTTTAAACAAAATAATAACGAATATATATTCATAGTTTACATCATCACAGAAGTTAAGAAGATGTTTTGAATAAAGATTAATATTTATATTTGAAATAGCTCATGGACATATAGAAAGAAGTTATCAAAATCTTTAGATGAAGCTTATACCTTCTTTGTGAGATATTATTGAATTATTTATTCCCTTTATTTTCTTAATTTTTCTGGATTCCAAAATCTACAACAACATTTATAAAGCATGTTAATGCGATAAAAATAGTGCCCTTATAGACTCCCTCAATCTAAGAATAAATATTTCTTTGATCAAAATAAGAGTTGAAATCGACTTGTATTAAAGCTCTATTTCTTTCATTCCAGCCTTTGAGTCTTAAGGTTATTTCTCTGTCATTTCGAAACCTTTATCCTAGTTGCTATCAATGGGGTAAACGTGATGAGTAATAGGGTTTCAAAGCATTCCTGGGAAAGCAATTTCAGCTTATGGCTATTGACCTTCTGCAAAAGGATCAATCAACTCCGATTCATCTTTCATTTCAATCATCAACGGGAGGAAAGAAGTTCACACTGCAGTAACTCCAGGTTCCATGTCACCTCTGTGAATAAGAAAAGGATACGTTTCTGGGTATTCTTGGAATAGAAAATGTTTTATGGAGGATCACCTTTGAAGAATAGTTTATAAATTACATCAAGTGATTTTGTATAGCAGTTAATCAATCATTAGTAACAAATTTAGGGGTTTTCCACTTTTTTTCTATAATTACCGGCTTATTATGAGTGAAAACAGTATCGTTTCTAGTATTTATCAGTGCAATTATATTCTTGCTTTTTTTTTAAGTGTATTCTTAATTACTATTAATGCATTATCTGCACCCTTGCGAATTGTACAAGGATTTCTAATATTCAGGAACCTTCTTCTTTCCCACCGTTATCCCAACATTAAAGGGCAGTAGCCTGATGTGCATCTCTAATATGTTCTATCAAAGGCATCCTCTTCCACCAAACCTCTTCTCTTCATATCATTCTTCACCTTATCTCGCCATCTAATTCTCATCCATACATATACAGTCGTCTTATTACCGTGCTATAGATATTGACTTTTAGCATGATTACTATCACATACTACTCCTGCTGCCAATTCCACTTTCCCCATTCTGCTTTTAATCCTTTTCTCAACTTCAGCCTCACAACCTCCCCCATGACTAATAGTAAATCACAAGTATCTAAATTGTCCCTACCTGTATTATAAATGAACCTCTACTTTCATATATGGCTATCCTGTCTGTACCTTTCTTAATGCTCACACTCAGCTTCAGTCTTATCGACATTTACCCTAAAGCCACGCTTTTCCAAAGTCTCTTGCCACTCTACAACCCTTCTCTGTAATTCTTCCTCATTTTCACCTGTAATTATCAAATTGTCTGCATATAGCAACTCACAACAACTCGTCATTTCTGATCTCTTCACTTAACACATTCAAGACCAACACAAATAAAAAATGGGCTTAATGCTGAGCCTGGCTGTAATTCTAATACTAACTTCAAATGTTTTTGTTTCTCCAACAGCTGTTAATACTTGAGTCCTTGTTTATTGTAAATCATCCCTACCATTCTAACCAACTTCTCCGGGACTTTCCTCTTCGTCAAACACCAAAACATCACATCTTTTTGCATTCTATTATAAGCCTTCTCTAAATCTATAAAAGCAAAGAAGAGCTTCTGGTTTCCCTCTGGTCTCTTTTCCTGTAACTGCTTTACTATGAAGATGGCATCCACAGTCTCTCTCTCACTCATGAATCCATACTGCTGTTTCCCAATGTTTACAATCCCTCTTAATCTCTTATGAAAGTTGCAGCCAATGCTTTTATGTTCAACAGGCTGACAAAAGTCTTTTTATAGTTATAGATGAGTTATCTGTTTTCATGTTGTTATTTTTTTTTTAAATATTTTATTTTACTTTTTCTTTACTTCTTATATCGTTTATTTAATTCCTTGTCTCCTTTCCTCGGTGGGATATATGTCCCTGTTGGAACCCTTGGGCTTATAGCACCTTGCTTTTCCAACTAGGGTTCTAGCTTGGCTAGTAATGATAATAATAATAGTACTCTATTACCCTCTCTAAAACTTTCAAACCACGCTCTGTTAATTTAATTCTTCTATAGTTACCTCGTTCCACGATGTCACCTTTCTTCTTAAATATATATACCATTAGACTCTCCTCCCAGTCCTTAGGCATTATTTCCTCTTCCCATATTGGTTTCAATAAATCTAGCACCCACTCTTCCCCCTCTATAGCTAGTATCTTGACCATTTCAATTTAAAACTGATGGACTGGGTGCTTTACTATTCTTAATTTTAATCATTGCCCGCTTCACTTCTGCATTCCGTATGTCCATCATTAGTCCCTCCACCCTTTGTGCTTCTCCCAACTCATCCCTCTCATTTTCAGTATTCAATAATTGCTGAAAATATTCTCTCCATCTACTCTTAATGTCATCATCACTATACCATATATTTCCACCTCTCTCCCGAATGACTACAAGTTGCCCCAAATCCTGTCTTTGCCTTTTCCTTAAGTTTGAAACCTTACAGATATCCTTCTCTCACCCCTTTGTTCCTAGCCTTTCATTTAACTGCTCTACCGCTTATCCACTAACTATAACTACTTTTCTCCTAGAATCTGTTTCCTCTTCTCAGTACCGTTCCTCAGCTCCGTGTGCCTATCCTACTTTCCAGTCCCTGAATGCCTTTGATTTTCTTTTAACCGATTCTTGCACCTCACTGTTCCACCACCACTTTTCTCCTTTCGACACACCATATCCTCTGGTTCTTGCCACTAATTCCTCCATTTTCCCTACACATATTTCTTTCATACTCACTACCAAAAAATCACCTCCGCCAACGAAGTTGGAAGGAGGTTATGTTTTCTGCCATGTTTGTGTGTTTGTAATGTATGTGTGTGTGTTTGTGAACAG
>NC_090742.1:135998822-136026322 GCF_036898095.1 Palaemon carinicauda | reverse complement strand
CTTTCTTTTCTTCTGAGAAGGTATGCAATCCCTTCCCCTCTGTTCAAATCCTTGGGCTTATCCCTAAGTGGTTTTTTCCGAATTTATTTTCGATAAAACTATACTAGGGTGTTACTGTACCTTCCTGTTCCTGTAGTTATGGTTCAAGAGGGACAGAACAACAGAGTTTTTAGTCTGAGTCTGTGTTGTCTGACTTGGGGCAGAGTCCCCCTCGCTGACCTAACACATACAAAGGGAGCTTAGCTCCCTTAGGTCACTACCGAAGGTTTCTGTAGTTTATGATTCCTTCTTTTGTGATCGACCAGACTAAGTCTTGTTGCTGTTCTCGGGGGAGGATAAGTTCTTCCCTTGGGGAGTAGCAACGCCTTCTTTGTTTTGGTGCTCTGGAAGCTGGCAAGTATTGCTGGCATTTCCACATAGATTTCCCTTAGGCTAAGATAAGTTTCTTGGCTGCGGGTGATCTGTCACTAAAGCAAGGTTGGCAGGACCCTCTTGTCCCTTCCCCCTCTAATCTCCGTAATGGCCTAGCCATTACTGTACTGTACCTTGCCGGCCGGCAGAGCTGGCCGGCAGGGGTCTTACTGTACTGTACGTCGTTCTACTTCTGGACCTAGTATAGGTTGGGATGTGGAATTGACTCAGCCCATTGCCGGCCGCCAGAGCTGCTGGCCGGCAAGGGTCTTATGTTTTCGAGTGCTGCCCCGGACCTCTCTTGGTGCCCTCATCCATGCCTGCCGGCAGAGCCGGACGGCATTGTCAAGGAAGCCTGAATTAGTTTCTCCCCCTTCCTTATATGCAGCCAGGCAGGTGTAGTTCTCTGGTTCTTTTGCTGCCGGCTGGCATCGGTCTTGTACCTTTGCCGGCCAGCTTATGTCAGCCCTTGTCTGCCGGTCACCAAGAGTGTGGCCGGCAGCTGGGTACTACCTTGTGTAGTTGCTAGCCGGCAAGCCATTGCCGGCCAACACTGGCTGTTACCGGCCGGCAGTAGCTGCCGACCGGCACAGGCATTTGAACCAGAGTGCTGCCGCCCTATAGCTAAGTAGTATACTTTAAAGCTAGTTGTGGTGTGTGCCGGCCGGCAAAGGCAGGCCGGCACACATCCCCCTTATACTGTACTAGTATTCTTCTGTATAGCATATACAGTAAGAAGAAAACTATAGTAAAGGTTTTGGTACAGCACTGTATCTTCTAACACTATTATGTTTTCTTGCACGCCCCTTTTGCTGTTGCCCTCAGATAGGAAGCTGAGTTCTTCCCTGTCTATTATCCAGGATTTTAAAATCATTGCTTAGGTGTGAGCTCCACCTGTTTCCTCTGGAAACCTTGCATTGGTTACTCTAGAAGAGATAAACCATTTTGATTTTATTATCTGGAAGGCTGCAACAATGGGTTGTGAGGGAAACACAAGTGTGTGTCTTTCCTTTATGAATTGTTATGCTATAATATGCATATCCAGTGATACATAGTTCACTTGATACTCATGGAAATTTCTTCTCTTTACAGGAGAACCCTCCGAAGTGCGGAAATGTTTTCTGCAATGTCCGCAGCAAGAACCTCTGCGGACATGAGTGTTGTAGGAGACATGCAGCATGCGCTGTCTCCAAGGATGATCTCCAGTATTGGGACCCTCAGGTATGTACTGTATGCACTAACCTGATTACTGAGGCTTTTGATTCCCCTAGAACGGCGGAATCAAGGGATATAGCAAGGGAAAAGCTTCGTACTTGGGTAAGGGCCTTCAAGAAGAACACCTCTGGCCCTTATCTTCCAAGTGAGAAGATGAGGGCGTATCTTTTTCCCCAGGCATCAGCTGATGCAGTGATTCCCCAGCCTCAAGAGGAGATCCCTCAAGATCAAGTCCAGGTGGACGTGGAAGTCGCAGTTGCGATGCAAGACATCCAGTTGGATGACAGGATGTCTGACCTGGACGAACGTTTGGAAGAAGACCTCCTGGCAGAATGTCAGGATGAAGTTCAAACCCCGGATGTCGTAGAGGATGTGGTCGACGAGGTGTCGGCTACTCCGGTTCAGATGCCGGAGCCTATCCCCTCAACATCGGCTGGTCTCCCAGTAGAACTGGGACAGGCCCTCTCTTCGATTGTTGGAATGATCCAACAAATGCAGAAGGAGAATCAGGAGAAGGCGGCTGCAATGGAACTGCGTATGCAGTCCCTGGCAGAATCACATGGGCCCCGGAAAAGGCTCAATGTGAAAGACCTTCCCATATGCTCAGATGCTAACCCATGGAGGTATGCTGAGCACATGCCGATGACGACTGGAAAGATCGTCATCTCGGATAAGCTGGGTTCAGTTCCCCTAGAGGAGGTAGAATTCTGGCCCAGCAAGGCATCATATCCGGACTGCTATGTCCGGCTGAGAAAAGAACCAGCTTCAAGGGAGGAGACAGAGCCGAAGGAGGTCATTATTATGGACCACGCTAAGGCTCAAGCCCTACTTTCATCCTCGATGAAAGAGAGGGGCTTCTCTAACTCGAAGGTAGCTGCATTGAGCAAGAAGCTCCCTTCTTTTGTGTCCTCTCCTGATAGAGCCTTCCCCTTTTTACAGAAAGGGTTTGCGGCTGTCCTAAAGGCAGTCGAGGCCGGCAAGCCTTGCCCCTCCCTGGAGGAGTGTAAACCCTTGTCGCTGGCCCTGCCTATGGACCACAAAGACTGGAAGGATGTCCATCTGACATTCTCAGTGGGAAAGTTGGAGGCTGATATTGCCGGACGGCAATTCGGCGAGGACCTCCCCAAGCTGTCCGAATCTCTTTTACGAAGAGAGTTCGAGACAAAAGAAAGACTGGCTGCCTCAATGTCTCATCAGACTACTCTTGAGACGATGGCAAGTGACCCCAAGGTCCATGAAATGTTCATGGTAGTGGCTAAGTCTCACCTAGCCACAGTGACGAAGGACCTTTATGGCTTCGTCAAGGCAAGGAGAGCTTGCAGGGAGTTCGTGTTCACCGGGGCTTCGGTGAGACACGAGCCAAGGAAGTTAATGTCCTCCAACATTTGGGGAAAAGACCTTTTCCCTACCGATGTGGTCAAAGAGGTTGTTGATAAGGCCGCCGTGGAGAATAGAAACCTTCTCCAGAAGTGGGGCCTGGCTATCAAAATAAAATCTTCCCCGGATGAGTGTCCTCAACCAAAGAGGAAGAATATGAGGACTAGGCTACCGTCTCGGCCAGCCAAGCCTTATAGACAGCAACAGCAACTGCAATTGCCATTGCCTCCAGTGCCCCAGATGGTGGCACAAACCCCGACTACTTTTCAGTGGGTACCACAGGCTGTGCCAGGTCAGTCAACCACATTCACCCCAACGTTCGAAGGACAGTCTTCTTCCTTTCGTGCAAAACCTAGAGGAGCAGCCAGAGGCTCGTCTAGGCGCCCCTCAAGGGGAAGGGGATTCAGAGGTGGTCGTGGTTAGGGAGGCAAGACCTCAGGACGGCAGTCCAAGTGAAACGATACCGGTAGGAGGGAGACTGATGAAATTTTGGGATCGCTGGACCTTCGATCCCTGGGCCCAAAGCCTACTCAAGAATGGACTGGGCTGGAGCTGGTACAGCACTCCACCCCCGTGCCTTCGGTTTTTCCAACACTCCACCCCCGTTTTGGAGGAGTACGTTCAAGAACTGTTGGAGAAAAAGGTGATCCGAAAGGTGAAGTCCATCAAATTCCAAGGGAGGCTGTTTTGTGTTCCCAAGAAAGACTCGGAAAAGCTCAGAGTCATTCTGGACTGGTCGCCACTCAACAAGTTCATAGTGAATTGCAAATTCAAGATGCTAACACTGCAACACATAAGGACCTTACTGCCCAAGAGGGCATACTCAGTCTCTATAGACTTGTCAGACGCCTATTGGCACATTCCAATCAGCCGTCGACTCTCCCCCCCTACCTAGGGTTCAGGCTACAACGGAGACTGTACGCCTTCAGAGCCATGCCATTCGGGCTAAACATAGCCCCAAGGATTTTCACGAAGCTTGCGAGCGCAGCTCTCAAACAATTACGCCTAAAGGGAATTCAGGTAGTAGCCTACCTGGACGACTGGCTGGTGTGGGCAGCTTCCGAGACCGAATGCTTGCAAGCTTCCAGTCAGGTGATCCAGTTCCTAGAGTACCTAGGCTTCAAGATCAACAGAAAAAAGTCTCGACTTTCTCCATCCCAAAAGTTCCAGTGGCTGGGAATCCACTGGGACCTTTTGTCACACAGTTTCTCCATCCCGACGAAGAAAAGGAAGGAGATAGCGGGCTCTGTCAAGAGACTTCTAGATTCCGAAAGGATATCAAGACGCGAACAGGAGAGGGTACTAGGCTCTCTCCAGTTTGCTTCAGTGACCGACCCAGTGCTAAGAGCACAGCTAAATGATGCAACCGGAGTTTGGAGAAGGTATGCATCAAACGCGCGAAGAGACCTGAGAAGACCAGTGCCGCCTCGGCTACGTACTCTTCTCAGACCTTGGTCCCAAGCCAGACATCTAAAGAAGTCGGTTCTTCTTCAGCCACCTCCCCCGTCGATGACGATTCACTCAGACGCCTCAAAGGAGGGATGGGGAGGTCACTCTCATCGGAAAAAAGTCCAGGGGACTTGGTCCAAGCTATTCAGGACCTTTCATATAAACTTTCTAGAAGCTATGGCAGTGCTCCTTACCTTAAAGAAAGTCTCCCCGCGTCACTCGATCCACATAAGATTGGTGATGGACAGCGAAGTGGTTGTGAGATGCTTGAATCGACAAGGGTCGAGGTCACCACCTCTCAACCAAGTGATGTTAGCCATTTTCCGATTGGCGGAAAAGAAGAAGTGGTACCTGTCGGCAGTTCACCTTCAAGGAGTCCGCAATGTGACAGCGGACGCTCTATCCAGGTTCACACCGATAGAGTCGGAATGGTCCTTAGACGCAGGATCATTCTCCTTCATTCTGAATCAAGTCCCAGAACTGCAAATAGACCTCTTTTCGACGAAAGACAACAAGAAGTTGCCCCTGTACGTGTCCCCGTACGAGGACCCCTTAGCGGAAGCAGTGGACGCAATGTCCCTCGACTGGAACAGATGGTCCAGGATTTATCTGTTCCCTCCTCACAACCTTCTGTTGAGGGTCCTCAACAAACTGAGATCCTTCAAGGGGGGTAGCGGCAATAGTGGCCCACAAGTGGCCGAACATTATGTGGTTCCCCTTGGCGTTGGAACTACAGATGAAGTTCGTGCCGCTACCACATCCAGTTCTGACCCAGCGAGTCCAGAAGTCGACTGTCTGCGCTTCATTACAGAAAACCCGGACCCTGCAGCTCATGATTTTCTCGCCCTTGCGGTGAGAAAGCGTTTCGGGATTTCGAAAGCCAGCATAGACTTCCTAGAGGAATATAAGTGCAAATCGACTAGAAGGCAATATGAGTCATCTTAGAGAAAGTTGGTGGCCTTTGTAAAGGCAAAGAATCCGCAGGAGATCTCAACAGACTTCTGCTTATCTTTCTTCATCCACCTCCATGGCCAAGGGTTGGCAGCTAACACGATTTCAGTGTGTAAATCCGCTTTGATGAGACCCATTTTATTTGCCTTCCAGATCGACCTAGGTAACGAGATCTTTAATAAAGTTCCGAAAGCCTGCGCTAGGCTCAGACCTTCAGCACCTCCAAAGCCCATCTCATGGTCTTTAGACAAAGTTCTTCATTTCGCCTCCCTGTTGAGCAATGAAGAATGTGCGTTAAAGGATTTGACGCAAAAAGTTATTTTCCTATTTGCACTCGCGTCCGGGGCCAGGGTTAGTGAGATCGTAGCCCTCTCGAGAGAGGCAGGTCGTGTTCAGTTCCTGGATGGGGGGGATCTGAACCTGTTTCCGGATCCTACGTTTCTCGCCAAGAATGAGTTACCCACCAACAGGTGGGGTCCCTGGAGAATCTGCCCTCTGAAAGAAGATGCATCTCTATGTCCAGTAGAATGCCTAAAGGTCTATCTTCGTAGAACTTCAGACTTCAAGGGTGGTCAACTATTCAGGGGAGAAACATCAGGCTCAAATTTATCTCTGAATCAACTCAGAGCGAAAATCACATATTTTATTCGCAGAGCGGATCCTGACAGTACACCCGCAGGTCACGATCCGAGGAAAGTTGCCTCATCCCTAAATTTCTTTAATTGTATGGATTTTGAACATCACCGTTCATACACGGGCTGGAAGTCTTCCAGGGTGTTCTTTCGCCACTATGCGAAGCAAGTAGAGGAACTTAAGAGATCTGTGGTAGCAGTGGGTCGTGTAGTTAACCCTACTGTTTAATTCTGCGAGGAACAGTGGTCTTAATTGGGACGATTAAGTCCAGGGTGAGTGTGTAGGTACATACTGTACTACAAACTAAATGAGGGCACCAAGTGCCCATATAGACTGTTCCTTCTTTCAAAGGTGAACCTAGCATAAGTTCAGACATATGTGCCGAGCGTTTCTAACGCTAATGTGATTGATTTGTAATACAGACTTTTATGACTTGATACCTTGGTATCTTATTAAAGTGGTGTTTAATGGTTTTTCTTTCAGATAAACAAGTTCTGTTTACTATCATACTTATGATTAAAGTTTTGGGTTACCCTCTTTTATATAGATATATATAATTGTTGTTAACCTGTCTATTTATTATCTGTCAATAAACTTGTTCTTGAGAACCTTGCGTCTCTTTCACCTGTGTCAGTTTATTGGTATAATTGAGCCTTTTTGATTCTATGTATCTTATCTGGGATAATTCTGATAGAATAGTTCTGTTATGCAAGCTATGTTGCATTGGTTTATGTAGTCCCCTAATGGGAGGACTCCGTCCCATAAAGGGACGAGGGCGGTTTTATTAGTTTCTTCCTATGCGGATATAAACCTTTGTCCAATACAAGTATTGTGCGGATTACTGGTCAATATATTGACGCAGTGGTTCTATACAAACTATGCTTTACTTAATATAGGGCGAGACCACTATATTAGCTTGCCTGGTATTCATACATAGATATATGTACTCTTCGAGACTTTCCAGAGTCTAGTAGGACTCTTCCCTGTAGGGGGCAGGAAGCTCTAACATAGTTTATAGTTAGTTGAAAAGATGTATAACGGTAACATCTTAGGTCTCTAGGTCTAGTCGACCGGGAATCCACAGATACAGTAATGTTCTGGTACACTTCCATCAGGACGACATGGCTTGAGCCCAAAAAACGGATTTTGAGCGAAGCGAAAAATCTATTTTTGGGTGAGATGGCCATGTCGTCCTGATGGACCCGCCCTTGCCTTTCTAAGAAAGGGCTGTAGGACCCCTCCCTACATACAGTATCTGAAGCACCTCGTGTACGCTACAAGGAATACAGATGGCGCCAGGATTGGCGCCAGGCACGCATACGAATCGGGGGATAGGGAAGCCTTGGGAGCGGCTCCCCTTTTTCTTTCCCGAATTCGTATCTCGTCAATCACCTCCTACGAGACGAAATCTCTGTCCAGGATGTAGATTGCCATGTGACGTGTCTAGAATACGTCCTCTGATATGTCGCGATATCCCTTTCACGAGGGATACTCGCTCCAGGAGTTAGAATTCTGGTACCTTAAGGTAAATTCTCTGGGAATATCGCCGTAGTTGTAATATACCCTAGGAAGCTACCCTATAGGAACTTCCATCAGGACGACATGGCCCCTACTGCTGCTACCTCCGCGGTCATCTAAGGCACCGGAGGAAGCAACAGGGCCTACCGGAACTGCGTCACAATCGCTCGCCATTCATTCCTATTTCTAGCACGCTCTCTTGCCTCTCTCACATCTATCCCCCTATCTCCCAGAGCTTTCTTCACACCATCCATCCACCCAAACCTTGGCCTTCCTCTTGTACTTCTCCCATCAACTCTTGCATTCATCACCTTCTTTAGCAGACAGCCATTTTCCATTCTCTCAACATGGCCAAACCACCTCAACACATTCATATCCACTCTAGCCGCTAACTCATTTCTTACACCCGTTCTCACCCTCACCACTTCGTTCCTAACCCTATCTACTCGAGATACACCAGCCATACTCCTCAGACACTTCATCTCAAACACATTCAATTTCTGTCTCTCCATCACTTTCATTCCCCACAACTCCGATCCATACATCACAGTTGGTACAATCACTTTCTCATATAGAACTCTCTTTACATTCATGCCCAACCCTCTATTTTTTACTACTCCCTTAACTGCCCCCAACACTTTGCAACCTTCATTGACTCTCTGGCGTACATCTGCTTCCACTCCACCATTTGCTGCAAAAACAGACCCCAAGTACTTAAACTGATCCACCTCCTCAAGTAACTCTCCATTCAACATGACATTCAACCTTGCACCACCTTCCCTTCTCGTACATCTCATAACCTTACTCTTACCCACATTAACTCTCAACTTCCCTCTCTCACACACCCTTCCAAATTCTGTCACTAGTCGGTCAAGCTTCTCTTCTGTGTATGCTACCAGTACAGTATCATCCGCAAACAACAACTGATTTACCTCCCATTCATGACCATCAATATATGAATATAAAATAGTTTTAATGGTTAGGTTATTCATATGCAGGTCTGAATTTAGTTTCGCGAATCACATTGAATTTCCTAAGGCACACATAATTTTTGTTTTAATATACTTCCAGTGTATATATTATCTTATGATTCTGAAATGTTTCCAAATTAACTTAATCTTATCATCACGTTACTTGGCTAATTTACTTAGCTTGAGGCAATATTGGCTTATGAAATGAATATTCAGTTCAATCCTTATTTAAACCCTGAAAGCAATAGCATGCAGTAAAAAGCACTCAAACCTCTCTGTCTGTCAATCTCTTCGTCTGTTTCTGACCCCAAGACGAAGATGTATTCCAAATCGCTTTATCTGTAGAGCTCATGGATCACTTCACGATCCTGTAGCCAGACAAGGGGTTTAAAGGTTTAAAGACCGCTCATGAATAGCAGAGTCAAGGGACAGGGACATTGCCCTGGCAATCAAATCAATGCCATAGAGACTGACAATATTTCATATGATCATCGCCCAAGCCCCCTCTCCACCCAAGCTAGTAACAAGGAGGTCCAGGTAATGGCTGCTGATGACTCGGCAGGTAGACCTAAAGGCTCTCCCAAACCCACCATCCTTAGCTGACAAGGATGGTAAGGTTGCCGACACTAAGGGAAATAACGAGTTTCAGTGGAACTCGAATCCCTGTCTGGCCATCACCAGGCAGAGACGTTACCAATAAGGCCCCAATGAGGATATAATGGTGTGTTCCTTAAAATCAAATGTCCGTGTGTTTATCTAAGCAGTAAAACGCGTAGCAGGTTGTTGTTTGACCGTGGTGATTGGTAAATTAGTGAGTACTAAGTGGAACGACAGTTAAATAGGTGAGCATAATTCTAGATATCCACTGGTGAATCTTTTCGTTAGAAACAATTTACTCACTGAATTTATTTTTCACCAAAATGCAATTCTCTTTCTTTTAGTGAACTGTGATTTTCCTATAAATAGATAAATAAAACTAATAGGCATTGTTTTTTTAAATATGATATCAAGGAATTGGAAATGATACGCAATAGCAATTAAAAAGAAAAATTAAAAAATAAAACAACTTAAAATATTGATCGTAATTATTTACATTTGACCCAAACTTTGTAAAAAAAAAATAATAATAATATCTAAAGGTTTTCTATAATTTAGTTTTAAAAAACGACCATATTGAAGTCTGATAGAATAAATGGAAGCAAAACTAATATTTCACCTTGATGAGAAATACACAATGTATTTGAAAAAAATAATCAAAATAAAAAAAGCTCATATTAAACAGCCAAAAATTTATATAAAAGAAAAAAAGTATCTAAAGAAATTATATTTATTTTGAAATGTGAAAAAGAGGGAAATTGTTCATTTTACAGAAGCTAGATAAGAAAGACCGACAAAGAAAAAACGATCTTATTTACTCGAAAAAAAAGTAATAAAAATACATATATCGAAAATAGATCTGCAGGATTCCATTCGTAATAAAATCAATGTACAAACCAAATATGCCAATAGTAAAATGAAAAAAAAATAATAAAATGGTGTCGTAGAAATTTTGTTTAATATTAAAAAGTGACAAAAAATAATCTGAGAAAAAATAGATTGATATCGCAGAATTAGAATAAGAAATCTATTTATTTTTTGTTTAATCTTGAGTGATACGTATCATTTATCCAGTTTTGATGAAATTGGATCATTTATTTTTCAAATCTAGAGAAATAAGTGCTAATGGAGAGAGAGAGAGAGAGAGAGAGAGAGAGAGAGAGAGAGAGAGAGAGAGAGAGAGAGAGAGAGAGAGAGAGAGAGAGAGAGAAAGAGAGAGAGAGAGAGAGAGAGAGAGAGGCCATTTGATGTAGTATTAGTTGAATTATTCACCTCATTATTTCAGGAAGCTAAAGAAAATCTATTTATGATAAAACCATCTAAGATAAACATTTAGAAATCCCCATAACTTTCTAATGGAATTTCCAGTAATCTAAAGACATATCCATCATCATAAAAAGATGGCGACAAAAAAGAAAAAGAAAAAAAAAAAAAAAACGTATGAAGTAAATTCTCCAAAAGAAATTAAAACAATTGGAAGAATACGAAGGGACTTGAAATGCTTTTACCCTAATATATTTACTAAGGTCTATAGAGTACCAGGTCAACCCACGCGCAGGTAAATTGGGGGTGAGTAGGGATTAGAGGGGTAAACGTTAAAAGGGGTTAAGTTTTGTGACGTCAGTAGCACCACTGGCCGGCGAGAGAACACCTTTCAGTCAGAACTTATTTTGCAAAAGTTCATTATTCTTTCTTATCCAGTTAAGAGTAACATTACTATTTCAGAAAATATAATATTTCAAGATATTTTGATTACTGGATTTCATGATAAAATACTTCTTATGAGAAGGTTTTGAAAAAAAAAAATGGTATACAAAGGTGCACATCAGGAGAGGAAAAATATTAAAGTTCTTTATATCAGTCAGTAAATATACAAATAAGCAACGTGCATGCATACATGAACAAATTATTTTACACTAATTCTTTACTAAAAACTACATTTAGAAAAATCTATACAAATATGGTTGCACAAATAAACTTAAATTTAAAAAATCCTGATTATTACACTTTATAACCTTTTAACTTTATTCATAATTTTCCTTGTGGAAGTTGTTTCCCTATTTAATATTCTTATTCTAAAGAATGTCCGACAAAGAACAAAATAAGTAACTAAATCTAATGGCAATCCCATTACATTTGCAATTTCTGCTGCTAAATTTTTTTCTGTTCCTTTACCAGGTTTTAAACCTTTTTCCCCATGATAACATTTGAACATGTTTTCCATAGTCTTGATTTGATCAGAAAATTCTTTTGATGGCTTCACTAGTTTATTATCTGCTCTGCTAATTATACTCGTCCATGCATTGTCTCCCATTGATACATATGACTCAAGATTTGGGTATTTAGGAAACTTATGGGTAATGAAACCAGGAAAATACTCTAGACCCCCTTTCGCTATTGCATCCTCCAGCTGTTGGTTAACAACTTCCCCTACACTTTCTGTAACATCATTATCTTTTTCTTCACCGTCACATTCATCGGCAAACAAAATATCATCGCGGAGAGACTTAGCTCACGTTGTAGCGATTCGTCGTCTTTATCTTGAGAGGAAGTTTTATTACTAAGAAAAGAAAAGGTTTCAGCTGTAAAGTTGTCTACTTTTCTTTTGGTTTCTGTATCACATTTCGACCCCATGAGATAATTATCCTTCCCTGAAAGATAAGATCTAATGCGATATATAACATGTTGGGTGCTGATAACGGGCTCCCATTTGTCGCAGGCAAGCAAAGAAATGTTCCAGTCCATCTTCATTCAGTCTGTATGTCAGTATATATGATATATTGAATTTATATTTTACCACCTCTAACAATTTGGGCAAAGATTCGCATGAAATTGTCACTCCTTTTTTGGAATGGGTAAAGACTCTTACTTCCAATTACCTTCATTGATTTTACCGTCTGTGTCATGCATTTGATAATTTTATTCTGATTTTCTAAGTCCAACCCATAGGCATTTCTGGACATCTTTGAGTCATACGAAACTTGCTTCTTTGATACTGATAGACATAACAAAAGTAGCATTCACTTTTATCATTTACTATATCTACTCCACCTCAAAACAAAAGATATATAAATGCATTGCCATATATTTCTCAAAATTAGTAATTGGATCGAGTGTTTATGCGTTTATTAAAAAAATACCGATATATTGTTAGTTTTCATATCTATAATCTAATACATATCGTTTACCAACAATGTATTTCACTTTTGAACCTTACCTTGTGATAGAGGTAATGATAATGTTGGAATTGATCCTTGCTTTTGGCTTTTTGGCATTGGCCCTCCAAGCAATTCATATTTCAGGTTTCTTTCAAATGCATCACGTTCAAAATGTAAACTACATATGATTGCATTATCAGGGTTGAAAGGGTCCTTCCTTTTACATGAACTTATCCACAGCTTTCTAGTTTCCACGTGCTTGGGAAAGGTGTGAAGAGTTACTCCTTCATCTCTTTTATCTTTAGTAGAAGAACACCCATACACAGCTCAGTAACGAGGCATTTTAACCAATAGTAATTAATTCAAGCACTCTGCAAATGCGACTCATCAAATAGTTAATTGGGAAGGGCTTCACACTGAATAATAGCACCATATTCGTTGTAAACTAACTGCAGATACTGGAAAACAAAGGCTGGTAAATCAGACCATGGTACGGTGTGACGTCATTAATCTCCGCATGGGTGGTCTGCGCAGTAGATGACAAATTTTGGGTCGCTGATGGGTAGACCTTGTATTCTATAGACCTTGATATTTACAATGCTAACTGGGCATTTTATGAAGATATGAAATGCTGCCGAGTTCCTTTTATTTAACATTACCTTTTTTTATTGAAATTTTGTTTTTTATTTATAAGAGATTTTCTAGTAATTCACATATTTGTGAATATAGGTGTTATTTGAATATATTACACAAGATTTATGGATATGTATATATAAGAACCTTATCACATATTCATAGTGACAGTTTTATCATTATTTTCTTTTTTTTTAATTTCATGACTTGTTTGTTGTTCTCTTTCGTTTGATATTAAAGGAAACTGACCCCTGTTCTTAAAGATTTAGATAAAATGATAAATCTAATTTCTCAAGAAATCAATTGTTTTAGACTATAAGATTTTAATATGTGTATGTTTAAGTACATTCTTTTTTCATGAAAACTATCAAATTAGCATATATCATTTCATATGTATCTACATCAAACAAACAAAAATATGTCCCCATCCCCCAAAAAGTCACCCGGATCACAAAGACCATAAAATTAATTATGATTTTACGAGACTCACATGCTTCTCATACGATATGAAAAGTACTTTATAATTATAATTAGAAAGCCTACATCCTTCGACTTCAATATACCTGGGAATATTATAAAATGTTCATCAATGTTTCTCAGCGCCGGGTAATTAAACGTTTCTCTTGCTACTAATGAATCCTTTGAATCCTATAAAACATTTTCCAAGTCTAATGAATTTTATTCCCATTGGCATATTTTGCGTCTGGTATATTCTAGTTATTTCCTCTTCCTTTTATTATTTCATCATATAGAATCTTAGAAATTATTTAACTGTATATATAAATGGAAAGGAATTTTATTCAAATATACGATATAATGTTTATTCATATTATTATCATCTCCTTCGTTTATTGTCTATTTTGTTCATTACTATGACGATATTGTTATAACTACTGGAAAATCGACTTGGTTTCTCGTATCAGTGGTATGAACTATAGATGGGTTAATCCGCTTATTAAAAGACCTCTGCGTTGTTCAAAAAAGGCTATTGTTCCACATAACGTAGGTATTGAAATATATCATCATCTTTTCTTAAGCCGATTGACAGAGAGGGCCACGGTTAGATTTCGCCAGTCGTTTCTATCTTGAGCTTTTAAATAAATACCTCTCCATTCATCACCTCCCACTTCACGCTTCATAGGCCTCAGGCATGTAGGCCTAGGTTTTCCAACTCTTCTAGTGCTTTGTAGAGCCCAGTTGAAAGTTTGGTGAACTAATCCCTCTTGGGAAGTGCGAAGAGCATGCCCAAACCATCTCCATCTACCTCTTACCATGATCTCATCCACATATGGCACTAGAGTAATCTCTCTTATAGTTTCATTTCTAATCCTGTCCTGCCATTCAACTCCCAATATTTTTCTGAGATCTTTGTTCTCAAATCTACGAAATCTGTAGGACATAGTTTAATTGTCATACCAAGACTCAAGTCCACGGCAGATCTCACTAAACTGATATATAGCCTGATTTTTATATGTAATGTCGGGCGATTTGATTTCCAAATTTTACTTAGACTATTAATTTTCTGATTTGCTTTTTTCAATCTTTCATTAAAATCCAATTCTAAAGACCCTGTATTAGAGATCATAGTTCCTAAATATTTAAATGCTTACACCTCATTAATCCTTTCTCCTTCCAATGATATTTCATCTTTCATTTCATATTCCGTTCTCATCATCTCTGTCTTTCTTCTATTTATCTGAAGTCCAACCACATGTGATATTTCATGCATTCTAGTAAGCAAAGCTTTGTAAGTCCTGTGGCGTTTTGCTAATATCAGACCCTTGGTCTTAAAAGATAAATTTATTAAATAGAAGCCCTCGCTATTTACGGATAAGAAGAAAATCGGCGAAGAAAGGCATGCTTCCCCTCGGTTTATAAAAGAAAGTGTTTCAGATAATTATGATGTTAACATGTATCTACAACCAGCACTGAATGGTTGCTAAAAGGTTTTCATCAATGACAACTGATTTAGGGTAACTCACTCTAGATAGAGACCGTGTATATGGCCCTTGCTATAAACAAAGTTAATGTATTGTGACATTTAACTTTAGACTATTCAAGCAAACTTTGCTTGAGGAAATTTTACAACTTTCCATCAGTTCTGATATGAACATCGAAATAATCACTTGGAATTAAGCTTTGACCTCAAGAAAGACTTGGTTACTTAATTTATAAAAATAAGGTTTACTTCAAAATTATATGGTTATTAGAAATACATAATTTAATATAATTTCTTCGAAGTTTTCCCCATATAGACTTATTAAAACAGGCCAAGCGGTTTCTATTTACAAAATAAACATGAACTCAGAACCCATTTATCAAGAAGATAATCATTTGTAGTTAACTTTTTCCCTACATTCACCGATATATTATTGCCTGTTTTTAAGTATGCTATTCCACAGAGAAACACAGACTCGTAAACACGCACAAATCCAACTACAAACTCGTGAATACCGAATTGCTTTTCATATGCGTTGAAGGAAGAGAAGGTTTAAAGGGCTCTCATGAATGGCAGAGGTAAGGGACAGTGACATTGCCCTATCAAGCAGGACAATGCCCTAAAAACTGACCATGTTACTTATGATCAACGCCCAAGCCCCCTCTCCAAGCTAAGACTAAGGAGGGCCAGAATTTGGCTGCTGATGACTCCCCCAAAAACCCCCATCCATAGTTCACAAGGATGGTGAGGTTGCAGCGACCAGAGGAACTTAACGAGTTTAAGCAGGACTCGAACCCCAGTCCGGCAATCACCAGGCCCTTTACGCTACTACCAGGCTACCACAACCCAGAATCTGAAAAATAGCAGTCAGCTAAATGCAAGGGAGAGAAACGACTGAAGTAATCGGAGAGTGTTCCGGGAGAACGCCCCTTTCGCTCACTAGCCCAATAAGGACGCTTATCAACGGAACAAAGGTGGTGACTCCGACAGACTCTCTCTCCTCTCTCTCTCTCTCTCTCTCTCTCTCTCTCTCTCTCTCTCTCTCTCTCTCTCTCTCACAAGTTTTATTTTAATGTCACTGACAGAGATGTTTTTCAGCGTAGGGATGCTCTTCTATTGGGTTTGTGGAGGGAACTTTCGGTCTTTCTTTAAAAACTTTAACTCGTTTCTTTGTTGAACGCTAGAGGATTCATACTCAATAGCCATCAATTAATGAACGAAAGCTATAGCTTTGCCAGAATCATCCTCTTTCCTGTCTAAATATTCTCTCATCTCCTTTATTTTTTTTTATTTTTTTTTACCTCACTATCAATACTTGAATACATAGCATGCTCTACTTGGTCATTTTCATTACTTCCTTGAAAACTTTCAACAATCAACTTCTCTCTCTGTCTTCTTTTTATAATATCTCAAGTATCATTTAATATCCATGACTTTCTCCTTGTAACTGCATGTCCCAAATTATACATACGATTGATTATGAGATTACCCTAAAATAATTATATTAGCAGAATGGATAACTAGAGGGTAGAAAAGTCGATTTTATGTATTTTTTGTGTAGTACACATCGGATGAAGTTGTATTTATTTTGGACAACAGATTTGATACATTAAGAAGTGAATTAAAAAAAGGAAAAACCCAATGGTTTTATAAAATGCTATAGATACCCAAACTTTATGACCATTACATTGACCATATTTTAGAATATTTATTAAAACTATCAATCTATAACGACATTTTATTACTGAAACAGTAGGCAATACAACGTTTGCAAATGTCAAAAACAAAAATTTCATCAATCCCTTCCTTAGTAATATATGTTTTTAAGCCAAAAACCCCGAGATTTATTTATATTGAGAAGTTTTCATTGCATTTTCAAATTTTTTCGTGAAAAGGTGATTTCTAAGTATTATCTAGCTAAAATACATTAATTTTGATTGAATGAGAGAGAGAGAGAGAAGAGAGAGAGAGAGAGAGAGAGAGAGAGAGAGAGAGAGAGAGAGAGAGAGAGAGAGAGAGAGAGAGAGCGAGAGAGAGAGAGAGAGAGAGAGAGAGAGAGAGAGAGAGAGAGAGAGAGAGAGAGAGAGAGAGATGTTTCCTTAATTCAATTTTACACAAACATCCTCGTTTATCATAACTCAATTCCAAAACAAACTACGATTAATTATCTCATATATAACCTTCTGATTCCTTTTTTTTATGTCCATTTGTATACATGAAGACCTACAGTAAAAATATTTGAATAAACAAGAAACTCCTCTTCCTCTTGGTAAGGTTAAGTAATTGAGAAGAGTCCACTTTTGGTCCCAAAGAAAGCTCAGTTATCTTAGCCCGCATAAAAAAGGGATTTTGACAAAGGAAAAATCTATTTCTGGTGAGATACCTGTTACGCCCGGCAGGTCGACCCAGATATAATGGAATTAATGGAAAAAAATATGTGTTTTTAATCCGGCCAGGCGATAAAGCGGTCAAATACCTTCGTGGGCGGAGCATTAGTTGGAACATAAAATTGCATTGCTCGAGTTTTCGGGAAGAATCTTTTCTCTAAGTAACTAAAGATGGAATTTCTTCAAATTTAGTGAAAATATGGTGAACTGTAATTTTGCGAGTGGCAAGTAAACTTAACTTACTAATACTGTTGAACACAAGACGATTTAGTCAAAAAAAATTTTCGGTATAAAATGTATATTTGTTTCCACAAGCCCGCATATTTAGATTTTACAATAAATTTCCTGTATAATAGATTAAAATATTTATTAAACAACTTTATATATAATGTGTGTGCGTGCGTGTGCCTGTTTGTGTGTGTATATACAGTATATATATATATATATATATATATATATATATATATATATATATATATATATATATATATATATATGTATATATATATATATATATATATATATATATATATATATATATATATATATATGCATACATACATACATATATATATATATATATATATATATATATATATATATATATATATATATATATATATATATATATATATATATATATATATATATATATGTATATATATACACACACACACATATATATATATATATATATATATATATATATATATATATATATATATATATATATATATATATATATATATATATATACATATATCAATGTGTATCGGTATGAAAGGGGTTTTTGGTAGATACGCTTTACTTGAAAAAGAGAAATAAATAAATAGGCCACTTGAACGTTCAGGAAGTTTGTTTTTATTACTATTATTAAAAGAAACTAATATTACACCGTGATGGCCGTTTCATGCTTCAGTGTTCGGCTCGTTAGATTTTAAAAGGAAAAATTTCATTTATATATAACAGAATATGAAAAAACTTTCTCTCTCTCTCTCTCTCTCTCTCTCTCTCTCTCTCTCTCTCTCTCTCTCTCTCTCTCCCTTTTAATTAGTGCTGCTATCTGGATTCGAAAAAGAATGTATCTAATTTCATCAAAACGGGATAAATGATAAAAATTAAAACAGGAATTTTTCGTTATTTTTCACTCAACATTCAAGTTAAAAATTAAGTTTTTTATTCTTATCATGCGATATCAATCTTTTTTTTCTTTCCTGCTGAAGCATTTTCTATTGATTGATTTTTTTTTTTTTTTTTGTCAATTTCCACCATTAGATACAAAATCTTTTGTGTCACCTTTTATGTCCTATTTATTAATTTTGTTCTAATTTCACTTATGAAAAATTTGCTTTGCACATTGATTTTATTATTATAAATGCAAAGCTGAGTGAGACATTTTCTTTTTCTAGCTATTTTTGCAATCTTGCAGATCATCTATGGCATTTATCTTGACTATTTTCTGCGACTGAATAAGATCGTTTATTCTTAGCAGTACTTTTATTTAAGTGTGGCAAGTTGCGACTAGGTCTTAACAGCAAGATGGAGAGGACATGACTAGTTTGTTAACTCAACATCATATACTTATGTACAAACGGTTCAAGATACCAATGATATGAAAAATTTAACCAAATTAAACATCCAATGGCAAGCTTAAACAGGATTTTCAAATATCAGTGCGGAGAAAGAGAGAGAGAGAGAGAGAGAGAGAGAGAGAGAGAGAGAGAGAGAGAGAGAGAGAGAGAGAGAGAGAGAGAACATTCACACTATAACATATGAGCGGGCATTACTGTGAAACAGTTTCCCCCCTTTTCAAATTTCAAAATTAGATATAATTTTTCCTCAGATTTCTTATTCTACATACATTGTTTGCTAGATTGGTGTTTTTGTGTGTGTGTGTGTGTGTGTGTGTGTGTGTGTGTGTGTATGTGTGTGTGTGTGTGATGCATGATAATGTGCTCTTTTAATATTTGAAGTTTTACCGGATGGCAATTGTTTATTTTTTTTTTTATATATGCATTAAAATTGTAATATTTTCCCTTTCCCGCACTTCGTCTAATGAAGGTGAAATTTTAGTTTTTCTTTGAATTTTTTTATAAAGGTAAAATGTAGTTTTTTTGAGACCTAAATGAGGAATATCCTCATAATTTTTGTAAAGTTAAGATCAAAGAAAAATATATCCGGGCGATATTGTCAACTGATGAACAATATTTCTTTTTTCTTTGTAATAGTTCGTGCATATTATTTCCAATTCCTTTTTATTATGATGATCAAAACACAGTAACTATGAGTTTTGCTTCATTAAATTTGAAAGTCACCTTCCTCAAAAAGAAAAAAATATACACTGATCAGCGTCCGAGACCCCTCTCCATCTAAGCTAAGACCAGGGAGGGCCAGGCAATGGCTCCTGTTGACTCAGCACTAGACCTAAAGGCTCCCCCCTATCATCCCATTCGTAGCTCAGAGATGGCATTACAGGAAACTATCGAGCTTGAGCATGACTCAAACCCCAGTCCGGTAGAACGCCAGGCAGGGATGTTTCCAATTGGTTCATATATTTCTTTGCCGTTCCAGTTACCAGTTCCCCATTTTAATGCTTAGGTGAACATGGGCCAAAGTGATTTTATGGATCAAGAATCGAATGCTGATCTTTACAAAGGAGTGCACTATAACCGCGTCGCAGGGGGTGTCGACAGGAGACAGTAGGACGGATAGACGGAAGTTCTAGTGTTCCCTCAGAGCTATTGTTTATTTTATCGATAACACTAAATTACAAATCCTTTACATAATCTTCAAACTGCAGAATATGTACCCCTAAAGACACCTATTCTTTGCTTTTATATGTTCAATCTGGTTTAAGGATCAAGAATTGTCTCATGTTTTTGCAAGCTAGGATGAAGATATTCATTTTAGAAAATGAATATGTAAATGTGGTAGTTATAGCATTAGGCAGAGTAATTACCCTCTTTTTTTCCATGATTCTCATTAGATCTACAATTTCTGAATGTCTTTTGACAAGAAGTATGAATGCAGATGTTGAAAACAATAATTCATTCCCGAATTTTCCGCTTGTATTTCACAAGGGTATTTGCGCTTTTGAATTCTTTTGGTATATCTTGTGTTGTACATTCCCAAGATTCTGGTCATGAAGTTTGTATTATGGGTCTTGACGGATACTTTTTTATGTGTTAATCGTAATGTCTTTGGTTTTGAACTGAAAGTATTTTCTTCTAATTCCCTATCAGTTAATTTCAAAAATTGGTTGGTGATTGATACCATAGTTAATGTAGGATGCTATTCTCTGGTGATCCTAATGTCAGAGTCACACATCGGAGATTCAAGGCCTCGCGTTTCATAACTGCCAATTTTGGTAAACTTTGTAGACAGTCGCGTCCAAAGGGACCTAAAACAAAAAAAGAATATATCACAGGGTTGGTGCACAATGACGTGCCAATGATCATGTTAGCTGATCTTTACCTATTATGTATTATGTAAGAAGCGGGTTGGCCAGGGCACCAGCCACCCATTGAGATACTACTGCTAGAGAGTTATTGGGTCTTAGATAGGCCAAAGAGTACTACATTGGATCCCTTTCTCTTATTACGGTTCATATTTAGGGCTTTTAATTTATCTGTATTATACACTTGTTATGTGGTTTAGTCTTGAAAACATCAACTTTGTTCATATATATGACACTACTACTTTTACAATAATATCATCTGCTGGGCGTTATCCATTCCCTTATGAATCTTTTGAGAGATAACTATTTAAAATTAATGATAACTAGATATTAATCTAAAATACGTAAATATACTTTTTGCACCTTTCTGTTCTGGAAAAGTTTACTTTTATATTACAAAGTTTTGCAGAACTCAAAGTCCAATAAATTCCTTATCCATGATCTGGATGTTAATATTTATCATGTGGTCTAAAATAAAAGATATTTCACCGGGTTACTACAAAATGACGTGTTAATGGTTGTGTTATTTATCCTTTACTTTATTATGTATTATGTACATAGTATGTGGTTTGGTCTTGGAAACATCATCTTTGATCGTACATATGACACTACTACTATTACAATAATCTTATCATATGATTGTTATTCAGTCCTTTATGGATCTTTCAACAAATATCTGTTTAAATTAATGATAACTCTGGATATTAATCTTGACTACGTAAATATAATTTGTTCACCTGTCGGTTTTGGAAAAGTTTACTCACATATTAAAATGTTGGACAGAACTTTAAGTCCATTAAATTCCTCATCCAAGATGTGGATGTTCATCTTTATAATTATCGTTTGGTTAGATCAGTGATTGGCGAATAAAAAAAAATTCATAACAATGAAAATACTTTTATTTATACCATCTGTGATTATAGCATCCCCCATGTTGTATAATCAAAATTATTATTATTATTATTATTATTATTATTATTATTATTATTATTATTATAATTGTTATTATTATTATTATTATTATTATTATTATTATTATTATTATTATTATTATTATTAATATTATTATTATTAAATTGTATTATATTATATAATTATCAAAATTTTCAAAATTATTATTTTTATTGAAATCATTATTCAAAATTATTAAAATTATTATTACTAATATTACCAAAATTATTGTTATTATTATGATTATCAAAGATATTAAAACAGATTTGCAGATGACATAAATTAGTTGTGTTAGTGAATCATGTGAGTAATTGCATAAGATGATGGAAAATTTGAATAGAGAAAGCAGAAGTGTATGACGGAGATTGATTAAAACTATGCTTCTAACTCGAACTGTAGAGCCTTTTATTTCGTAACATCCATCACCACATTATTCTTAGATTTTTGTTTTGGTTGTGACCACGCTGTGTAATGATATTCCTTAATAGAGATTTAAAGCTTGGAATTTGGAATAATCAAAGTTACTACAAATATTTTTTTTTTTTAGAATGTTGATAAGATTCTTGATTCATAGTATATTTTTCTAGTTGATTAACATTGTTATTTATCACTTTTTTTAAATCTTTAGTTTTCTTTCTTTCATAGGTTTGACTTCTGTGCATCTTTTCTGCACTGTGCTGGTTTCCTTATTGGGCCCTTGGATCCAGCTTGAAACAACCTTGATAAAAGGTTATTTATATGCATTTTAGTGTGGTTAAATGTCAAATAGGTGTTTCTGATTTGTGTTTTTTTATGTGGAAATAAACATAATCAAATTGGCGTATCTACCGTTATATCAAAGACTGGAATGGTTCATGACATGAGACTCCAAGCCTTTGAAATGTCATTCTCAAACGTCATGAACTAAATCGAGTTAGTGAAAGTATGCAGCGTCAACTTTAGTTTGATTTTTGAAGATTGCTATTTGCAGCTTTTCATCATTTCAGGCTTTTTTTCCTTTTGATAATTAGTAGGAAAATAGCAGAGTTCAGTAGGGATCTTCAATCTAAAAACAACTGAAAACATTGATCAATAACAATAAGAGAGAGAGAAACAAGTTTATTTTAATCTATATTTACATTTTTTAGTTTTTGTTCTGTTGTTAGTCAATCAAACAGATGAAAGGAATGCCAGAAGTGAATAGAAATCTTACTTTAGGACATATTTCTAATGCAAAGGATTATATGCAATTTCCTACCTTACGAAAATATAAAAATAACAGGGAGTAAATAAATGCATAATAAAATGAAACAATCAATAAATTCGTAATAAAACGAAACTCGTATATTTATATAATGTGCAAAAAAGTATTTTCTTACAGAGAAATAACTTTTAGAGTAATGCTTGTGCTTCAAACACTTTCCAAAATGCTGTTTGGTCTCCTATTGTTATCTGAAGTCAATAAAAAATATAATGTTTCCATTCGTCATTCTTACACTAACCGTGTGCTGAGAATCCCAGGTTTTCCTGGAGTCATCCTCGATAGTATTCCATTTATGAGAACCAGCTCTGATGTCCGATAAACTTCTTTGTGCTCTAAGAAGCGCAAACAGAAAGCGATAACAGCAATGCCTGCAGGGAATTCTGCTTTCATGAAGGTCTTAGTTTTTGAAATACGGCAGTCAAAGTTTAGTAGACGATGAAGAAAGAAATGACGTAGCTTTAAGATATTCTTTATTTGATTCGAGTTAAACTTTTGTGTACAGATAAGGATGAATAATTTAATCCATATATGTAGCAAATTAACAGTGTAAAATGTATGTTATATGATGATTGAGAATTATTCTCTCTTTCTTATTAATTTTTCTTTTTATTGATACGTTTATCAACTTTCAAAGATTATCGTGTTCGTTTTAATTACGACCAAAGGCAAATTAGGCTATGAAATAAATAATCTGAAACTATTAATGTTACAAAGAAAAGGGTTCGAAGAGATCCTAATTACACAAACGCTTCGTTGTAACTTTGAACTTAACTTTAGAGGTTGTTGAAAAGAAAGATTTCCAGCCTTTTAGACGGAAAATGGAGCAAGAGTTGATTGATGCACTATAGAGGAGAGGTAACTTTCTGTTCACATGAATTCATCATTTTGTGAAGCAGTCCAATTATATCTATTTTTTTCCTTATAGAAATTTATACATATATTTAATGGGTTATAAAACTGAGTAAAAGATGATATATATAGTAGTACTAGTTTTCATTTATAGGCAAGTAAACAAACGCACATACACGCATATAAGAAGACAAAAAACACATTCCACCCAAAACACAGACATACACACACACACATATATATATATATATATATATATATATATATATATATATATATATATATATATATATATATATATATATATATATATATAGATATATATATATATATATATATATATATATATATATATATATATATATATATACATATATATACATATATATATATATATATATCTGTATATATATATATATATATATATATATATATATATATATATATATGTATATATATATATATATATATATATATATATATATATATCTTATATATACATATATATATATATATATATATATATATATATATATATATATATATATATATATACAGAGAGAGAGAGAGAGAGAGAGAGAGAGAGAGAGAGAGAGAGAGAGAGAGAGAGAGAGAGAGAGAGAGAGAGAGAGACTTATATATTTAGAACCTATGAAATGAAAAAGTATTAGATGAGAATCTGACCTCCCCTGTGGTATCGTTATCTGCAATATTGTGTTATGAGGAATTTAAGCGGTAATTACCTTGCAAAGCCTGTGATGATAGGAAGTCGAAGCAGTCTCAATTCGCATTCATTAGCGAACACCAAGGGCGGTTTGGAGCTCTGCGGATGGACGATTTAATGAAGCTCTTATTCTAGAATTGGTCGGAGAATAGAATAGGCTGATCTGTGGAATTTGGGTTTCAGGGACAACCTGATATATTCATGGCATAGGTTTACCTAATAATGGTAGATTTCTCGAACTTTGTTTGGCGTTGATCAGAAAAGCCTAATATTGTTCGTGACAGGGAACAATGTAAATAGTTACAAATTATTCATTAAGCATCAGACATGAAATTTAGAAATATGTGAATGTATCATTGAGCTTCATTCAAGATTTGAAAACATGTACACCGTTAAAAATTTGCATAAAAAAGAAAAACGATAAAAATTCTGGAATAAATGCTGCCAACCGTTTACCGTCTAAAAACGGATATATTGACCTAAAGGAGTGATATTACGGTCACTAACCGGCGAAGGATAATAACAAAGTAAGGTAAAATTACGGTCGTTATTATTATTATTATTATTATTATTATTATTATTATTATTATTATTATTATTATTATTATTATTATTATTATTATTATTATTATTATTATTTTATTGAAATACGGCCAAGAACAGTATATTTTATGCAGAATTACTGATCAAAATTATGTACTGCATAAGTATTTTAATATTACTACATTAGATTAAGTCTCCAAGCTGAGAATAGAAACATAGTATATGATTTGCCTTTTACTTCACCTATGATTAAGAATATCACAATGAACACAGGATATACTAGTTATGGAAATGATAATTCTTATTACTCACTTTTATGTTAAAAAAAGACTTGGTTTATGCCGTATATTTCATTTATGCAATATATTTTTATGTTTTAATATTTTGCCATGTTGCTCCTCTTTAGGCTTTTTTATTATCATCATCAGGATATCGAGCAAATACACATGTAATCGGCGTATTCATTCATTCTCCATTGAGAGGACGATAATTATGGGATTCATATTAATTTCTTCTTCTTCTTCTTCTTCTTCTTCTTCTTCTTCTTCTTCTTCTTCTTCTTCTTCTTCTTCTTCTTCTTCTTCTTCTTCTTCTTATTATTATTATTATTATTATTATTATTATTATTATTATTATTATTATTATTATTATTATTATTATTATTATACAAAATAACTATCCAGGTTGGTTATAATTTTATTTAAATTAATTATGAAATTGAATGACCTGAAATTTCTCATAATGTAATTATGGAAAGGTACACAAGTAGTGAACATTGTGTCAAAAGTGATAGCTCCTCTCACTCTCACTGATTTCAACTAATTGATAAAATTGATATTACCTCTAATATTCTCCTAGATACAGAAATTGTGTAGACTTGACAAATATATGAGACTCACTTCTATAGTCATTATATTTTTACTTATATTTATACGATTGTTTTGAGATGTGTTTGATCTTTTAATGTATCAAAACTCAGAAATTGCCTTAATCCGGTTGTGTATGATATAGAATAACCTTATTTCGACAATCCATGTCATTGTGAAAGTATTAGGTTAACTTCTTCCTGATCAACTGTACGCGAGTTCAAATCTCATCAAATCTCAATAAGAAATTTATTAACAAAATTGTTAATAAATTTCTTAATGATATTTTTCAGCCTAAATATAAATGTCCTGAAGTTCCCAAAAAACTAGTGTATGCATCATTGCCACATGTAAAAAATGCTCTTTTCAGAAACGAGCTCACCACGGCCCTCAGCAATCTGTAACCATATGTCAATTTTAAGTTGATATCAAAAAACCATTTAAATATTGGCAAACTTTTCAGGTTCAAAGACACCCTCCCGGAGTTGATGCGGTCCTTCGTTGTTTACAAGTAGACTTGTCCAAAATGTAATTTTGGAAACTATATCGGGTCTACCCGACGATTACTGAAGGTCCGCATCGATTCCCATAGGGGGGCCAATCATCGAACTGGTTCCATATTAAAATCCCAAGAATTTTCCTCAATAAGAATTCATTCAAACTCATGTAAAACTCATATACAATACAACCATTTTGAAATTCTTTCCCAAACATCCGATTGCCTTTCGCTCCTTCTCTTTGGAATCTTTACATCAAGAAACTGTCTCCTTCCTTAAATAATTAACCAAACCACCTCCACACCATTACATATTGCCTAACTGCCATTAACTATTATTCTCTATTGATCTTTTTTGTTTTGTTCGTAGTTAAAGCCTTTTCTTCAAGAATTTTCTCAGATATTCTTGTAGTTTTCAGCCACATCTCTTGACAGTAAGTTCGACCATTCATTTATGTTATATATATTTTCGTTTTTTGACATTCCATTTTGATCACAAGTGTTTTTATTATCATAATTGTAAAAGACTCAGTTAGCCACATGTTTCTATATACCGTCTAGGTTTTTGTATTTTTATTCTTTTAACCGTTTTTTTATATTTTGTTTTTTGATACCAAAGCAATTTTAATGAAAAAAATGTATCATTAATTTCTAATGTAAACAAATTTCGTGTTTTATGTAGCCCTGATGATGGGAATTAAGTCCCAAAACGTTGGTGTAGAATAAATATGTAAGATGATCCGAAGTCTTCTTGCTGTCCTCTTCATCCTTATACATATATATATATATATATATATATATATATATATATATATATATATATATATATATATATATGTGTGTGTGTGTGTGTGTGTGTGCGTGTGTGTGTTTTTGTGTGCGTTTGTGTGTATGTACATATATATACATATATATATATATATATATATATATATATATATATATATATATATATATATATACATATATATATATTTATATATATATTTATATTTATATTTATATTTATATTTATATTTATATATATATATATATATATATATATATATATATAATATATATATATATATATATATATATATATATATATATATATATATATATATATATATATATATATATATATAGATAT
>NC_090742.1:135986322-135993822 GCF_036898095.1 Palaemon carinicauda | reverse complement strand
AAGTCGAATTTATTAGCCAGGACGCCAGGCAGGGTCAAATACAGCTTCAGATGTGAATAGTGTTTTCACGTTAGCAATCAGAATGCTGAAACCGTTTCAAGAAGTGATGGACAATCTATTATCCGATTTCCAGCAGAATATTCAACAAGTATCCGCACCTCGTTAAAGTATGATGGAAAACCATTTGAATGAGCATCGCGTTATTTTGAGGAAACTGATACGAAAATGTTAGCATTAGATGCGATTGTTTATCAACTTGGAGGACAAGGAACATCTAAAACTGCTGCAGAAACGAGTTAGTACGCAAAGAGCAGCATCGCCGAAAGTGTAAAGCTAGTTAAAGATCGAGGGAAAGTGTGGATTCATATCAACTTTGATGGAAGAGGTCTAGAGCTTAATAAAGGCCGAGAGTTGACATTGGAGCCAGGAATGTACCAAGAAAGACGTCGAAAAGATAAGTGAAAATATAGCTGTTTTTATTTTGTATACTTAGCAGTTGGTACAAGGAAATTGGAACATTGTGTTTATTTTATTTTAGTGTTTTAATCGCCTGTTGGTTGTTGTTATTCACAATACATTGAACAGAATTAGATTGGGTCCGGTAAGATAGTCATTGACGTCTAAAATGGCGATCACAAAATTCCATTTCAAAACCGTTACTGTGGTTGTTGGATTGGATAACAATAGGTCAGAAAGGGACGAATCAGAATTTATTAAAAGAGAATGGGTGGCACTGGTATCAGAAAAACTAAGAAATAATTCCTTTGACGGTGACCAAGAATGGAAATGGTAAGCAAAGGCTGGTTTTTTATTACATACTTTTTAAGGATTTAATCAGTCTACAGTCTGCTTATCGCATAGAAATCTATTAAAACGTTGCCAATATCTTTCTCATTGGGGAAAAAGTTTTTTATAATGGATTTTCTTTAGATATTTTTGAAGCGGCGGTACATCTTTACTAAAGTTCTTAAGTCTGTTAGATATTGGAGATCTAAGGAAGTGAAGATTGAAGTATTTTTAGATGATGGCATAGCTGCGGATGGTTGATTTGAAGGGGCATTGGATGCTAGCTATTTACTTTAAAAGCTTCAAGATTTGGATTTATTTACAAGAAAGTATAATTGGTTTTCAGTCTCTAAATTGTATTTGGAAAGGTTTACAGAGGACGAATACTGAAGGCAAATTTCGTAACTACAGTATTAGGATAAACTATGTCGTTAAAGACCTTGTTTAGATGCCAAACATTCTGAATTAACGAAAACGTTATTTTAATGAATATCTTTTGGACAGAATTGTCTGTTACATAATTTCCACGAAATTTGTCGTGAAAGGTATTGTTAAAATGAAAACGATAAAGTATTTCTGTATTTTTACATATTGAGCAAAGCTAGTTGAGAACTTAATGAAGAAATCAGATGCTCTGGTTGAGATCTCGTTTTGACGCAGAAATTCATTCTTTTTATTTTGGTCGTTACTTTAACTATATATTTGCATCAGACTTATTTAACCTATTACTTCATTGTGACGCCTAAGATGTAGGCAGTTTATCACTATATTGTGACGCCTAAAATGTAGGCAGTTTATCACTATATTGTGACGCCTAAGGTGTAGGCAGTTTATTACTATATTGTGACGCCTAAGGTGTAGGCAGTTTATCACTATATTGTGACGCCTAAGGTGTAGGCAGTTTATCACTATATTGTGACGCCTAAGGTGTAGGCAGTTTATCACTATATTGTGACGCCTCAGATGAAGGCAGTTTATCACTATATTGTGACGCCTCAGATGTAGGCAGTTTATCACTATATTGTGACGCCTCAGATGTAGGCACTTTATCACTCTATTGCGACGCCTAAGATGTAGGCAGTTAATTACTATATTGTGACGCATCAGATGTAGGCAATTTATCACATTGCGAAGCCTCGGATGTAGGCAATCTTATAAATTTATTGCGACGCCTCATAGGGAATTTACCGCTATATTGTGACTCCTCAGATTTAATAGTTATATTGTGACGCCTCTGGTGTTGGGAAATTTATATGTTGTGACACCTCAGTAGTAGGTTTGGAGTAATTCTGAAGTTTTTAGTGATGAATACAGCGCATTTTTTTTTTTTATATCATGAAAAGAGTGGCTGGAAACTGGACAGCAAATAAATCTTTAAAATTAAACTTGAAGGAGCAGGAGGCAGTCGACAGAATTATGTAAAGTACTTTGGCAATGTTTGAACGTTGTTCCAGATAAAATTTTCGATTTTAATGCAAGTAGGTAGCAAAAAGCCAGATTTGGAAATCATAGAAAACCAAAGAATTTAAACTTGTACTGAATACACTGTTCAGGTCATCAATGTATGTAAGCCCAGAAAGAGTACAAAAGAGCGGATTTTTTGAAGTGTTGTCAACTAACATGGATGAATGGTCAATTCTTGTTTACATTTTTCAGAGTTATGGACTTGTGAGAGTTATTCATTCTTTAGACTGTTTTGCTACTTTTTAAAAATATGTTGAGGTTTTTAATCTCTATTATTGGTGTCCAGGTACAGAGGCAATTGATGCTTTAACTTGAGGTTTGGTGCTTTATACCAAAGGTTATTAATAAAATGGAGGTAAAAATTCTTAAGTAGAATATTCCAGAGTGAAAGTCCTCTCCATCTTGACTGTTCATATTAACGAGGGAAACTTTATTGTTAAACTTTGAGTGTTTACGTAACAAAAGTTTTATTACACGGCAAAGATAAGGAAAAAAGAAAAAAAAAAAAAAAAGGAAATTTTTCGCTGAAATTTAATTTTGATATAGAAGGTAAAGGTTTTTGAAATTACAAGTATATATGTACATTGTTTTATTTTTGGAATCTGCTTTCCAGGATCGTGAATGCAATGAAATGCCAGCAGTCGTCTTTAACGGTGGCATCTAATTTGGACAGGAAATTGGGGGACCTCAGTTGTCATGGGCATCTTATATCATCGATGAATGACAGCACCGACAAGGCCTACCAACTTGTCTTTCAACAAAGAGAAACTTACAATAATGGTCACGAGCAAAGCGAAATGCCATTGTATGTTGCTTTATTTATGACGCTTTTATTAGATTCCGGCGCTTTAGTAATCTCCAGTGATCAAGCTATTTATGCCATAACGTGCATGCATGAAATGAGGGGTTACATAGATCCAACGGAAAATTCACTTGTTCAATCTTTGCAAGCACCTGTGAAACATTAAGCTGGTAGATCGGTGCATACAAAGGATCTTTTTGATAATATGGTGTTGCAGAATCTGTGCGGATAATGTTTTCCTATATTGAAAAACTTCTTTATTATTTTGATAGATCATTAAAGTTTTCTTATCTGAGATTTGGGGAATTAAGTTTATTGTAATTTGAAGATTTCTTAGTTGAACAGAAAAAAAAAAAAGAAAAATCACCAATACTGTGAAGTTTTTGATATCTGAAGTTGTCACAAATGCTTTTCCATATTTGATGTCTTTTGCTTGATACAGAGGAAGCTGGAATGTTTTTGTCCTTTGATCAATTTATCTTTAAGAAGTTAAAGCTCCTGTAATGTAACCAAACATAATTTTTTGTTAAAACTGTGGCTACAAGTTCAAACATCGCAAACGATAACGTCAAGGATAGGTGTCTTCATAGACATGAGTGTTGGTAGTCTGTTTCAAGTAAACATGTTTGTCAAAGGCTTCAAAAAGAGGTTAAATGTGTAAATCATACAATCAGAACATTTATTTCTTTCTCTCCATTTCTTTCCTTCTCTCCCTTTCTTTGGTATTATCTAGGGTCAACCGGCACGGTGCGCTATAATGCAATTTAATGTTTTATTATGTTTATACCTGTAGAGAATGCGGAGTGAAGTGAGGACTAGAATTTTTTCGCGTTACGAAGTATAGCGAAAAATAATTGTCCTAACGACATGTAAGCAGATCTTAAGTGTCTTGTTACTTAAGTTCAGTTATGTAGGCAGTGGCCAATGAGAATTTAGTGTTGGGTGAAACGTATTCGATGTTTGAAGAGGTATTTAGGAAGTGGTCACTTTCTAGCGCACGCTAGCCCGAGCAAGTCGAATTTATTATTAATATTATTATCATTATTATTTATTAGTAGTACAAGAGTGAGGTTCCACCACTCAAATTTGAGTTACTCTGCATTATTGCCGTGGATACACAGGTTTCCATAGTTTTTTCAAAACTTGAGATTTTGTTTTTTATCTATGGTTTTTCCTGGGCGGCAGAGGAGGCTTATATGTTAATTTGAAAGTTTGTTCATTTTGTTTTAAATATGCACTGCTATATCAGTACAGAAGTTTGTAAAAGTTATTAGAATGTGATGTTACATCTATATTGTTTTCTAAAAGTATGATTCATTGGAAAAATAAACCTGGCGTCAACCGGCACGGTGCGCTATAATGTAGGGTCAACCGGCACGGTGCGCTATAATGCAATTTAATGTTTTATTATGTTTATACCTGTAGAGAATGCGGAGTGAAGTGAGGACGGTATATTATTTGCTAATTGAATGACACCAGAAACACGAAAATTTACGCTGATTGTTATTAACTATCGTTAATAAATTACCAAGAAAAATTAAATTTTTGTGAAGACTTAATGTTAGAAATAAGCTAAAACTTAACAAATAACACGTAAGTTTTTACGACGGGGATTGGCGAGATATAACAAGGAATTGGGCGCTTCAATAAATGGGTTAATACTTTCACCAAATTCGAATCCCAACACTAAAAAAAACTCGAAAAGATATAAATGATCTGTAGGAAGTGATCATATAATTTATCATGCTAGGATATATTATTTACTAATCCAAGTACTCTATTAACCCGAATATCTCCTCAGATTTCAATCAACCATAATAAAGGTTCTACTAAGTAAATGTGCCAAAGGTCATCCTCAAATACAAAACTCCAAATCCATACAGGTGTAATCTAAGCTCTCTGAAAGCGTTCAAACATTGTAGAAGCTGTGAAGTAAATGGAAGTGGTGTTGTAGCCAGTGACTTTAGCCCTCTGAAAATGAAAACGTTGTAGAGGCTGTGTAATCAATTATGCAACAGGGAATGGTGGGATATGACAGTGTATTGTGCTGTCTGCGGACACAGAAGAGAAAGAGTTGTTGACACATCAAAACAAATGGCTTTAGATTTCGCGTATCAGCGCAGCACCTCCGATAGAGAAAGCCCTGACACGATGTTGTCGCCGTCAAAGATTCATGACCGACAAACTGTCAGAGATATATTGCTCAAGTCCTGCATACGATCATATTTCAACGCCATCTGTTTTAGTATTCAGATACTAGTGTATGCGACCCGTGAAAAATGACGGCTAAATATTTAGGTATATTTGTATACACACTAACACACATACGCAAGCATACATATTCAACCATTTCCACACCATCCTCCCTCCCTCTCGGGGTACCCACTCTCACCAGGATATGACTTCTCCCTCCCCCCCCCACCCAACCTGTGGGTCGGAGAGAGACCGTGTAGTTATACATCTGGAAATGCCGCTGAGAGACACTGGAAAGATATATATATATATATATATATATATATATATATATATATATATATATATATATATATATATATATATATATATATATATATATATATATACATATATATATATATATATATATATATATATATATATATATATATATATATATATATATATATATATATATATATAGCCAGAGACATGCTCTTTAATAATTAGTAGGGGAGATAGCCTTAACCAGGTTTTCCAGTGACAATGACGTTGAAGTTTCACTGCATTTATTACCAAGATATAATCAAGGACTAAAATGTATGAGTAGTAGGATAGACTTTCCAAATATTAAGCTATTGTTTTACTTTTCGATAAATCCGTCAATTATTTTTGTGTACACTTTCCACTGGTACATATAACTAAATTCGTAACGACATATATTGCAGGGAATTAATTAGCTTGAGGGTACTCTCGGGCACATGTTCTAACTTATCTCTCTTCCTCTTATTGTTTGAAGTTTTTATAGTTTATACAGGAAGGGTTTATTTCAATGTTGTTACTGCTCTTAAAATATTTTACTGTCAGTGTTAATCATCATTGGTAACAGGAAATTAGCTGACCTAGGGTATACTGATGACGCTGTCCTTATTGGCATACACCACAGGATTTGCAATGGTTGCTTACCAGAATGCATGAAGTATCAAATGAGGGTGGGCTCAAGATAAATAAAAGAAAGGCAGAGATGATGAGAACGGAGTATGCAATGGAAGATGGAATATCATCGGAAGGTGAAAGGATTGATGAGGTGGGATAATTTAAATATTTATGAACTATGATCTCCAATACCGGGTATTTAGAGTTGGAGTTTAATGAAAGATTGAAAAAAAAAAACAAATCAGACAATGGCTAGATTAAGTAAAATATGGAAATCAAATCGTCAGAAATTACAGGCTATATATCAATCAGTTTAGTGAGATCGGTGTTTCTGTATGGACATGAGTCGTGGCATGACAATGAAACAATATCCAACAGAGTTTTTAGATTTGAAAACAAAGCCCTCTGAAGAATATTGGGAGTTGAATGGCAGGGAAGGAATAGAAATGAAACTATAAGAGAGGTTACCCGAGTGCCATTTGTGGATGAGATCATGATGAGGGGTAGATGGAGATGGTTTGGTCATGCTCTTCGCACTCCCTAAGAGGGATTAGTTAACCAAACTCTTAGCTGGGCTCTTCAAGGCACTAGAAGAGTTGGAAGACCCAGGTCAATATGGCTGAGGACTATGAAACTTTAAATAGGAGGTGATTAATGGAGAAGCATCGATTTAAAAGAACAAAAAAAAGAGACGACTGGCGAAATCTAACCGAGGCCCTTTGCATCAATAGGTGTGAGAGGAGATGATGATGAGTGTTCATTACTTTTTTCGTAGTTTATCTATTTCCTTATTCTTTCCTCACTAGGCTATTTTCCGTGTTTGAGCCCTGCGTTTACAGCATCCTGCTTTTACAGCTAGTGTTGTAGTTTAACCAGTAATAATAATGATAATAATGTGTCGGGAAAGCATGTTTCAAAAACTAAACCACTACACGAAACGTGTTAATTCCAGAATTGGTACCTGAAACATTACGATTACTACTTATGCTAGTACCCCTGGTTATTCTGCAAACTAGGCATTGAAATGACAGATTCTTCTTTCCTACCAGTATCCCTACATTAAGGGGTCAGTTGCCTGATGCGCCCTCTCCAATGCCTCCCTATCAGAGGCATCCTCCTCCATCAAACCTCTTCTTTCTATATCATCCCCCACATTATCTTCCTATCTCATTATGTGCCTCCTTCTCGATCTTCTTCATTTAACAGGTTTCTCAGATGACTCCTAACAAATGATAAAATCAACATATCAATCAGTCTTGATAAAATTTATACGTGATTAGTAACCTTCAACCAAATCCATTAGGAAACCATGTAGGACTCTATTTTTTTTTTTTTCG
>NC_090742.1:135976322-135978822 GCF_036898095.1 Palaemon carinicauda | reverse complement strand
AATGGTCAAGTGTAGAGAAGCTTGGAAAGCTTCCTAACTAATAAAGGGAAGATTACTGACTACTGGTAATATTTAAGAATGGTCATACCCACAGATCTACATCATCATCATCATCATCTCCTCCTACGCCTATTGGCGCAAAGGGCCGCGGTTAGATTTCGCCAGGCGCCTCTATCTTGAGCTTTTAATTCAATACTTCTCCATTCATCACCTCCCAGAGATCTTACTAATTTGAAAAACTGTTATGATAATTACACATTCAAAGCTATAATCGATTACAGTATTAATGAGTTTAGATATATTAAAAAAAATAGGATAATTATTCAGAATACGCATAATTTAGGTATTCATGTGTAACAGTAGATTATTCTTAGAATTTGATTAAATCATAATAACTTTTATTTTAATGAAATTACAGGCTCTTTTATTACTTAATGTTAGCCGCTTACATTTTAAAATACCGACGTATTCCCAAAAATCCCTAATTATATTAAAATGAAGGCAAACTCTGTTGATTCTCAAATACTGCAAAAATTCGAAATCCGGTCATCATGGTAATTTCAGTAAAGTCGAATCGTTTTCTGTATCGATATGTTAAAAATTTCTACAAAAATATTCAGAATACGAAAAAGTTAGCCTTTCATAACGTGGAACAGCGAATTATTCATGAAATTTGATATAGCTATGTCATCTATTGATATCTAATTTAACCGGTTTTATCCTAAAACACTGACCTATGCCCAAAATCACTAATGATATGATAGATGTTTTTTTCTACTTTTTTTTTTTTATTTGCGAAGACGGAATTTTCAATCGTTCCTGGGAATGGAAGAGGAAAAGGTGCCAAGGCAATCTCTATTGAATTCCAAATGCTGCAAAATCATTCGTAAATAGGTCAACTCGACCTAGGGTCATTAATAAGCTCCAAATCAAAATCTCATTTGACCCGAAAACTTCTTCCTCATTACGTGTGGCAAATGAGGCGGAATGACTCCGCTATTCCAGGGACGTTATTATTGCGTTTCCAGTTCGAGTTTCGTAATAAACGTATTTTTAGAGTTTTACGAAACGTTTGCATTAAACCATATTCTGTTCTTGTCAACTGTTTAAAGGCAAACTTTCGGGTTTTTTAGCAAGACCAGGAATATAAGAGAGGACAGTATGAATAAGGTACACTTACGTACAGTTTATCCTTTACTTTCAAAGTCGGGATAAAAGTGATTTTGATTTAAGCCAACTGCCTTTTTTTCGATAAAATCCCCCATAGAAAATAGAAAATGTACATCTTTATTCCATATCATGTAAACTTATTTATAAAGGGAAAATTTAAATTTTATTTTATTTCCTATAGTCAAGATCAGTATACGCACGCGCGCGCACACACACACACACACACACACATACACACACACACACACACACACACACATATATATATATATATATATATATATATATATATATATATATATATATTTATATATATATATATATATATATATATATATATATAATATATATATATATATATATATATATATATATATATATATATAGAGAGAGAGAGAGAGAGAGAGAGAGAGAGAGAGAGAGAGAGAGAGAGAGAGAGAGAGAGAGAGAGAGGGAGAGAGAGAGAAATTAAATATATATGAAGAAAGGAAGATTTAATCTTTATAAATGATAATTGTCATTTTTTCCGAGATTAGAAGGATATTTAAACCCCAAGGGAGAATAACTGAATTTTGCGAAGCACTGATAAATCTATAGATCCTTTAAAAACATTACAAGAAGATATGAAATGATAAAAAATATCAATAATGAAGTTCAACAATATTTCTCCCCTTGAAGTATCCCATAAATCCACAATCGAGTTGAAAAGTCTATCACAATATAACACATGTTAATTTACAGGAACTTGTTACAGAGGATTTTCGGTTTTATCGATTTTATGTGGTGTGTGTGTTTTTTATTTTTTTTTTATTTTTTTATTAAATCTATTTGCATTATTGGGCATTCAAAGTGTTTTCTCCATCTAAGTGATAGCGTTTTGACTTTCAGTGAGTGTTCACGAAATGTGACGTCTTTCGAAAATAATTATTGTACAAGTTGGATATTGGTCTATCTACATCGATCCTCCAATGATCAATATTCTTTCAGTTCAGTTTAATTCATTTCTAAACCTTTTTCTGCTCGTTGATTATCATCGCAAGTATAAAAACCACATATAGATGAAAATCCAATTGGTACTCAAGACAAATATAAAAAGAAAAACATGATTTTTAACATATCATCGGAGATTAACATACTGACAAGGAATTCCTAGTTATATTTGATGATAAGTTTGCTTATTATGAGTCCTTGAAATGTTTAGGGAGACACTCGATATTATCTGAAGAGTATGGAATGTGATTTAACCTTGATGAAACTTTTGGAATACTGAACATATTCTGTAAATTTAGTTCACAAATAAATGACATCCAAAGTAGAACTCTGATCGTAC
>NC_090742.1:135926322-135958822 GCF_036898095.1 Palaemon carinicauda | reverse complement strand
TACCAACAAAACAGTAAATATCGCTACACCCTCTTGGTCAAGTTGAGGGTGAAACTGGAAAATATATATCTATCCTCTTTACCTTTTCAATATATGTATTTATATAAACATTAAGAATAACAGAATGGCTCCTTGAGATTGTAAAAAAAAAAGTAGAAGAAATAGAAGACGGCGGATTGACGAACTAAGGAAGTTTGTGGGTCTGGACTGGCACAGAAAGACCATAACCAGACGCAAGTGGAAAGACATGCCTGAGGCCTTTGTTTTGCAGTGGACTTGTAACGGCTGATGATGATGATGAAGCAATTTTTACTGGTAATGGTACAATAGTAGTAATGTCTCTTTCAATTCATAAATTGAATACTATGATAAAAACATATAAAGAATTGATATCATAAGCGCCCAATACTTCCTATATTGAGATTTTCAGTTGATTATTAAAGCGCTTCGTCTAAACATGAAGAGTAAATACTTTTTGTGCGTAACAATAAAACTTCAAAGTTTCAAGGCCAAACTACACCTTTCCTCAATATCAAAGGGCCTGAGGGTCTGGAGGTTGTCACAAAACATATAGGAAAAAGATTGGGAATCGTGGAAGAGAAAGTCTTAGAATAGTAGATATTCCCTTTTAGATCTTCAAACAAAAATGTAAATTTCAGATGGCTGGAGAGGAGAGATTTTGAAATTGCAAAAATCGGCGATTAAACTTTAATGGAAAACTAAATCTATTTTTAAAGAATAAGAATATGTTAATGTTAATAACCATGTGAAAGGCGTTACTAATACGAAAATTAAGTGCATGCAGAGCAGCTAGTATGGAGGAACACCAATTCATGTGCAGTAGTTATTATTACGATTATTATAACCAGCCAAGCCACAACTGCATTTGGAAGAGCAGGGTGCTATAAGCCCAAGGGCTCCGACAAAGAAAAATAGCCCAGTGAGGAAAGGAAATAATAAAGTAAATAAACTACCAAAGAAGTAATGAAAAATTTAAAAATATATATATTTTAAGACGAGTAACAATATTGAAATAGATCTCTCATAAATAAACTATAAAAATTAAGAAAGAGGAAAAGAAATAAGGTGGAATAGCGTGCCCAAGTGTACCCTCAAGCAAGAGAATTCTACCCCAAAACTGAGGAAGATCGTGGGACAGAGGCTATTGCATTACCCAAGACTAGAGAAAAATGTCTTGATTTTGGAGTGTCCTTCTCCTAGAAGAGCTCCTTACCATACCAAAAGAGTCTCTTCTACCCATGTCAAGGGGAAAGTACCCATTGAACAATTGCAGTGTAGTAATTAACCCCTTGAGCGAAGAAGAGTTGTTTGATAATCTCAGTGTTGTCAGGTGTATGAGGAAAGAATAGGGCAGACTATTCGGTTTGTGTGTAGGAAAAAGAAAAAATGAGCCATAATCAGGGAGAGGGATCGAATGTAGCAATGTCTGATCAATCTAGGGATCCAATAACTTTCTAGCCTAGCTAGTCTGGCGGTAGTATCTCAAGTAATGAAAGATATAAGTTAGACATATATATTTCTTCATCTGAGTTTAGCTCTAATCCTGATGGCAATTTGTAACTTCAGGTATAGGTACGTAGCCTAATCTGTGTCTTCTTTTCTTTTTAGCTTTTCCATAATTAAAGAAAAATTTTAGATATTAAAACATAACGAAGAATTAATAAATAATACATTAGAAAATGAATCTTGGGAAAGAAACGTGCAACTAAGAAAGGAAGAAAAACAGAAAAATTTTCAATCTATAATGATGTAATAGAATATTTCATAATATTTTTTAGTAAAAGAAAAGTGCTGTCAAATATATAATTGTCCTCCCAAGGTAGTATACATTACTGCACGAGGATTACTTGCCCTTCACAGAAATAGGATTAAAGGTTATCATCTAAGAAATATTGCGTTTATAAAAAAAGTATCTGGATGAAAATTATGTAAAGAAACTTTTGATAAACTGTGTTATTACCAGGATTGACTACTGCAACTCCATCTACTATAATTTAACAGAAGTGCTACTTACGAAATTACAAAACATGATAAACAGAGGAGCAAGACTGATAAAAAGTGTCCCACCTAGAGAAAGGATCACCCCTATACTAATCGATTTACACTGGCTGCCGATTAAAGCCACAATTGAATATAAGATATGTACAATAACCCACCAAGTTATCAGAACCGGTCGTCCAAAATACTTAAGAAAATTGCTACATATTGCGCAGCCAACAAATCGTTTCTACAGGAGAATAGTTACAGATTGCTTCAAACTGTTGGAACCTAGATTTATGTCCACTTTGGGCTCCAGAGCCTTTAAATATGCGGCCCCGAGGCAATATAATAACCTCCCATGAAACATTCGAATGATTGAAGACATTAAGGCTTTCAAGAGGACACTGAAAAGTTTCTTATTTCATAAGTCTTTTGACAGTGACGATTTAACAGTAAATAAACAATACGTGATGTAAAAAGATAAATACTCTGAACGAACAAGGTAAAACGACAGTGGAGGTCCTGTAGAGAGTGGGGTTCCCCTGCTATATGGGACCGGAAAAGCAGCCCTCAAAGTAAAGTAGGTAAAATAGATAACAGGTTTATTTAATACTTTCAGATCTATTAAAGCTCAAACTCGTTAGTTACTTTGGTCGCTGCAACCTCACCATCCTTGAGAGCTAAGGAGGCGTGGGGGGGGGGAGAGAGCTTGTAAGTCTATCTGCTTAGTCATCAGCAGCAATTGCCTAGCTTTCCTTGGTCTTATCTTGGGTGGAGAGGGGTTTTGGGCGCTGATCACATGTAGACATGGTCAGACTAGGGCTTTGTCCTGCTTGATAGTGCACTGTCACTGTCCCTTGCCTCTGCCATTCGTGAGTGTCCTTTAAACCTTTAAATGTCTCCGAGATGTTTCACTTAGATTTTGTTTTCTCCTTTATTATATTGGAAGGGGTTACAGCTACGGAAAGGCATCAAATGTACGCCAGAGATTAGGTTCGTACAATGTCTACTGTGCAAAAGATATAGTCCTCACTTCACTCCGCATTCTCTACAGGTATAAACATAATAAAACATTAAACTGCGTTACAGCGCACCGTGCCGGTTGACGCCAGGTTTATTTTTCCAATGAATCATACTTTTAAAAAAACAATATAGATATAACATCACATATTCTAATAACTTCTAGAAACTTCTGTACTGATATAGCAGTGCATATTTAAAACAAAATGAACAAACTTTCAAATTAATATATAAGCCTCCTCTGCCACCCAGGAAAAACCATAGATAAAAAACAAAATCTCAAGTTTTGAAAAAACTATGGAAACCTGTGCATCCACGGCAATAATGCAGAGCAAGCCAAATTTGAGTGGTGGAACCTCACTCTTGTACTACTAATAAATAATAATGATAATAATATTAATAATAAACTCGACTTGTTCGGGCTAGCGAGTGCTAGAAAGTGACCACTTACTAAATACCTCTTCAAACATCGAATATGTTTCACCCAACACTAAATTCTCATTGGCCACTACCTACATAACTGAACTTAAGTAACAAGACACTAAAATCTGCTTACATGTCGTTAGGACAATTATTTTTCACTATACTCCGTAACGCGAAAAAAAATCTAGTCCTCAGTTCACTCCGCATTCTCTACAGGTATAAACATAATAAAACATTAAATTGCGTTAAAGCGCACCGTGCCGGTTGACCCTAGATAATACCAAAGAAAGGGAGAGAAAGAAATAAATGTTCCGATTGAATTATTTACACAATTAACCTCTGTTTGAAGCTTTTAACAAACATGTTTACTTGAAACAGACTACCAACGCTCATGTCTATGAAGACACCTATCATTGACGTTATCGTTTGCAATGTTTGAACTTCTAGCCACAGTTTTTAACAAAAAAATATGTTTAGTTACATTACCACAGTGCTTAACTTTACTTTAACCTATTCGGAAATACAGGAGCTTTTAAAACTTCTTAAAGATAAATCGATCAAAGGACAAAATCATTCCAGCTTGCTCTGTATCATGCAAAATACATCAAATATGGAAAAGCATTTGTGACAACTTCTGATATAAAAAACTTCACAGAATTGGTGATTTTAATTTTTTTCCTGTTCAACTAAGAAATCTTCAAAAATTGCAATAAACTTAATTCCGCAAATCTCAGATAAGAAAACTTTTATGATCTATCAAATTAATAAAGAAGTTTTTCATTATAGGAAAATATAAACCGCGCACATTCTGCAACACCTGATTATCAAGAAGATCCTTTGTATGCACCGATCTACCAGCTTAATGTTTCACAGGTGCTTGCAAAGATTTAACAAGTGAATTTTCCGTTGGATCTATGTAACCCCTCATTTCATGCATCCACGTTATGGCATAAATAGTTTGATCACTGGAGATTACTAAAGCACCGGAATCTAATAAAAGCGTGATAAATAAAGCAACATACAATGGCATTTCGCTTTGCTCGTGACCACTATTGTAAGTTTCTCTTTGTTGAAAGACAAGTTTGTAGGCCCTGTCGGTGCTGTCATTCATCGATGATAGAAGATGCCCATGACAACTGAGGTCCCCCAATTTCCTGTCCAAATTAGATGCCACCGTCAAAGACAACTGCTGGCATTTCATTGCATTCACGATCCTGGAAAGCAGATTCCAAAAATAAAACATTGTACAAATACTTATAATTTTAAAAAACTTTACCCTCTATATCCAAGTTAAATTTCAGCGAAAAATTTTCCATTTTTTTTTCCTTTTGTTACATAAACACTCAAATTTTAACAATAAAGTTTCCCTCGATAATATCAAATGTCAGGTTGGAGAGGACTTTCACTCTGGAATATTTTACTTAATTGAAGAATTTTTACCTCCATTTTATTAATAACCTTTGGTATAAAGCACCAAACCTCAAGTCAAAGCATCAATTGCCTCTGTACCTGGACACCAATATTAGAGATTAAAAACCTCAACATATTTTTAAAAGTAGCAAAAGAGTCGAAAGAATGAATAACTCTCACAAGTCCATAACTCTGAAAAATGTAAGCAAGAATTGACCATTCATCCATGTTAGTTGACAACAATTCAAAAAGCCCGCTCTTTTGTACTCTTTCTGGGCTAACATACATTGATGACCTGAACAGTGTATTCAGTAAAAGTTTAAATTCTTTGGTTTTCTATGATTTCTAAATCTGGCTTTTTGCTACCTACTTGCATTATAATCGAAAAATTTTTGTTATCTGGAACAACGTTCAAACATTGTCAAAGTATTTTACATAATTCTGTCGACTGCCTCCTGCTCCTTCATGTTTAATTTTAAAGATTCATTTGCTGTCCAGTTTCCAACTACACTTTTCATGATAAAAAAATTCGCTTTATTCATCGCTAAAAACTTCAAAATGACTCCAAACCTACTACTGAGGTGTCACAACATATAAATTTCCCTACACCAGAGGCGTCAGAATAGAACTTAATTCTGAGAAGTCACAATATAGCGGTAAATTTCCTGTCTGAAGCGTCGCAATATAGCGGTAAATTTCCTATGCGGCGTCGCGATATAGTGATAAGATTGCCTACATCCAAGGCTTCGCAATGTGATAAACTGCCTACATCTTGGGCGTCACAATATAGTGATAAACTGCCTACATCTGAGGCGTCACAATATAGTGCTAAACTGCCTACATCTGAGGCGTCACAATATAGTGCTTAACTGCCTACATATGAGGCGTCACAATATAGTGCTAAACTGCCTACATCTGAGGCATCACAATATAGTGCTAAACTGCCTACATCTGAGGCGTCACAATATAGTGCTAAACTGCCTACATCTGAGGCGTCAAAATATAGTGCTAAACTGCCTACATCTGAGGCGTCACAATATAGTGATAAACTGCCTACATCTGAGGCAGTCACAATATAGTGATAAACTGCCTACATCCGAGGCGTCACAATATAGTGATAAACTGCCTACATCTGAGGCGTCACAATATAGTGATAAACTGCCTACATCCAAGGCGTCACAATATAGTGATAAACTGCCTTTCATCTTAGGCGTCACAATATAGTGATAAACTGCCTATATCTTAGGCGTCACAATGAAGTAATAGATTAAATAAGTCTGATGCAAATATATAGTTAGAGTAACGACCAATATTAAATAAAAAGAATGAATTTCTGCGTCAAAACGTGATCTCAACCAGAGCATCTGATATTTCCCCATTAAGTTCCCAACTAGCTTTGCTCTATATGTAAAATTACAAAAATACTTTACCGTTTTCATTTTAACAATACCTCTCACGACAAATTTCGTAGAAATTATGTAACAGACAATTCTGTACAAAAGATATTCTGGAAAATAACGTTTTTGTTAATTCAGAAGGTTTGTCATCTAAACAAGGTCTTTAACGACATAGTTTATCCTTATACTGTAGTTACGAAATTTGAAATCAGTATTCGTCCACTGTAAACCTTTCCAAATACAATTTAGAGTGTGAAAACCAATTATACTTTCTTGTAAATAAATCCAAATCTTGAAGCTTTCAAGGTAAATAGCTAGCATCCAATGCCCCTTCAAAACAACCATCCGCAGCTATGCCATCATCTAAAAATACTTCAATCTTCACTTCCTTAGATCTCCAATATCTAACAAGTCTAAGAGCTTTAGTAAAGATGTACCGCCGCTTTAAAAAATATCTAAAGATAATCCATTATAAAAACTTTTTAAATTTTTTCTTCAATGAGAAAGATATTGGCAACGTTTTAATAGATTTCTATGCGATAAGCAGACTGTAGACTGATTAAATCCTTAAAAAGTGTGTAATAAAATACCAGCGTTTGCTTACCATTTCCATTCTTGGCCACCGTCAAAGGAATTATTTCTTAGTTTCTCTGATACCAGTGTCACCCATTCTCTTTTAATAAATTCTGATTCGTCCCTTTCTGACCTATTGTTACCCAATCCAACAACCACAGTAACGGTTTTGAAATGGAATTCTGTGATCGTCCTTTCAGACGTCAATGACTATCTTACCGGACCCAATCTAATTCTGTTCAATGTATTGTGAATAACAACAACCAACAGGCGATTAAAAACAATAAAGTAAAATAAACAAAGTTCCAATTTCCTTCTACCAACTGCGAAGTATACAAAATAGAAACATCTATATTTTCACTCATCTTTTTGACGTCTTTCTTGGTACATTCCCGGCTTCAATGTCCCTTCTCGGCCTTCATTGAGCTCTAGACCTCTTCCAACAAAGTTGATATGAATCCACAGACTTTCCCTCGATCATTAACTAGCTTGATATTTTCGGCGATGCTGCTCTTTGCGTAGTAACTCGTTTCTGCAGCAGTTTTAGATGTTCCTTGTCCTCCAAGTTGATAAACAATCGCATCTAATGCTAACATTTTCGTATCAGTTTCCTCAAAATAACGCGATGCTCATTCAAATGGTTTTCAATCATACTTTAATGAGGTGCGGATACTTATTGAATATGCTATTGGAAATCGGATAATAGATGGTCCATCACTTCTTGAAACGGTTTCAGCATTCTGATTGCTAGTGTGAAAACACTATTCACACCTGATGCTGTATTTGACCCTGCCTGGCGTCCTGGCTAATAAACTCGACTTGTTCGGGCTAGCGTGCGCTAGAAAGTGACCACTTACTAAATACCTCTTCAAACATCGAATATGTTTCACCCAACACTAAATTCTCATTGGCCACTACCTATATAACTGAACTTGAGTAACAAGACACTAATATCTGCTTACATGTCGTTAGGACAATTATTTTTCGCTATACTTCGTAACGCGAAAAAATTCTATTGTTTGGATTGTTACCGGCTTATTTGGCTGGCTTCATATATTTCATATTTTCAATATTAGATTTTAGGACATAAATTTTGACCCCGCAGCACAGTAGAGAATTTTATTCTTATCGTAAAATGTATTTTTTAAATCTAATTGGTAAGAACTCCAAAATGAATACAGTATAACAATGTTTAGATTTGTACGAAATTATATGGAAATTCTTAGTATACCTACAGACCTAAAAGATATTCAACAATTTTGGGAAATACTAATCAATCGATTTTTTTTTTAGAAATATGTACAGCAATATGTAATAGAAATATTCAACAGTAAGTAATTCCTTTTTAACTACAGTAATCAACATACCATAAAGGGATTTTTGGGGGGATCTTCAAGACATGGATCTGGTTAGTGAAAATAATATACCAATAATATCATACTTAATGGTCATGTAGAGTAGACATTTTATTATTATTATTATTATTATTATTATTATTATTATTATTATTATTATTATTATTATTATTATTATTATTATTATTATTATTATTATTATTATTCTAAATAGCCCAGTGAATTAAGGAATCAAATAAACTATATGAGAAGTGATGAACAATTATAGTAAGATATATTAAGAACAATACTGTAACAACATTAAAACAGATCTTTAATACATAAACTATAAAAAGAAACTCTCGTCAGCCTGTTCAATATAAAAAAACATTGCTGCAAGTTTGAACTTTTGAAGTTCTACTGATTTAACTACCCGATTAGGAAGATCATTCCACATGTGGTCACAGGTGGAATAAAACTTCTAGAATATTGTGTAAATTGAGCCTCATGATGGAGAAGGCAGAATAATTAGTTAAATTTGCTTATAAAAAAAGAACATATATACGTTAAACTCCATAATTAAAATGAAGGAAAAAGGCTTCGTAAAATATGTATTAAAATATAGACATGGTCACAAACACATCAACATCAGGTTTTTTCCATGTTCAATTACTGCAACATCAGACTTATTTTATGTTCAATTATATCTATAAATATTATAGTTTTTACTAGTCAAGAAAATACTAATTGTAATACTAATTGTATGGCGATCTCATCAAATCGGATGTCACATTTTGGATATTTCAGCCTTTTAATTAATAATTTATATACTAAACATACTTTTCCAATTGCATTAGTTATTGTTCCTATTACAAAACTCAAATACATTCACTATTTATGAAGCAAATCTTGGAAAAACCTATTTTGAGTAACATTTTTAGTCCCATTAACTTTTGGAGTAACAGCTCATTAGGTTAAGGAATAGTTCATTTTTTTCCTACTTGCTCCAATAACAATATTTGAAATAATTTTCCTAGTTTCTATAAGGATATAAAATTAGAACAATCTTTACACCGTCATTCTCCCCATGACTTTTGACTGTTATAGCATTTTATATGTACTTTCCTTTAAGGAATAACATTTTATTATCCTACAGGTGTACCTACGTGGAAAGATTTAATAAAGAAATGTAGGCTAAACATTTTATATAATGTAAATTACATGGAATCTTGTATAGACACTACTGAGAGGAAATGGATTCTACGAGAAGGTTATAGGTATCAATGACAAAGTCATTAGCCACCCGTTGAGATACCACCGCTAAAGAGTTATTGGGTCCTTTGACTGGCACGACAGTACTACATTGGATATCTCTCTCTGGTTACGGCTCATTTCATCTTTGTTGACACATACACAGAATAGTCTGGCCTATTCTTTACATATTCTCCTCTTTCCTCATACACTTGACAACACTGAAGTAACTAAAAAATTATTCTTCTCTTACGAGGTTAACCACTGCACTGTAATTTTTCAGTGGCTACTTGCCTCTTGGCAAGGGTAGAAGAGACTCTTTAGCTATGGTACGCAGCTCTTCTAGAAGGACACTCCAAAATCAAACCAATGTTCTCTAATCTTGTGTATTATCACAGCCTCTACCATGGCCTTCCACTTTCTTGAGTTAGAGATATCTTGCTTGAGGATACACTCTGGCACACTATTCTATCCTCTTTCTCTTCCTCTTCTTATTTGGAAGCTTTCATCATTGTATTATTTTCAAGGTTTATAGTTAATATATGAGATTTATTTTGTTATTATTGTTCTTAAACTTCTCTTGTAGTTTTTTCCTTATTTCCTTTCCTCCCCGGGCTATTTTCCCTGTTGGAGCCCTTAAGCTAATAGCATCCTGCTTTTCCAACTATAGTAGTAATAATAATATTAATAATAATAATAATAATAATAATAATAATAATAATAATAATAATGATAATAACAACAATAATAATAATAATAATAGTAATAACAACAACAACAACAACAACAACAACAACAACAACAATAATAATAATAATAATAATAATAATAATAATAATAATAATAATAATAATAATAATAATAATAATACAAGGAAGATCAAATGATACTGTGTCTGTTGAGCAACTTGACTGTTTGCCTTTAAGGAAACGAAATCCTTCCTGATACCAAAAAGCCTGAAGGGAACACCTAAAATGGCTTAACATTTTAGTGTGTTTTTTCCACTGGCGTGTGTTTTTTCTTACCCAGGCTATTTCAGCCTTGATTTTTTAACTGCGGAGGTTTTGTTTTTGTTATTTTTGCTCTTGAAACCCGGGAGATTTCCTCACGCGATTAATAATGTAAGGAGATTGGACTGCATTAACTAATCTCTGGGAATAGTAGTTACAAGACTTTCCATTCACTGATTTTGGCAAACAAATGAATAATAACTGATGAACTCTGCTGGAGCCAACCGATACGATGCTGTCTGAAGAGAAATCTTACCTGAAATATGAAAAAAAAAAAAAAATAGATAAATAAAGTTTATCCAATTCAGTTTGGAACTTTAGTCATTGGAATTCCTCTTGTTTAAAATAAGGTTTCGGAAAAACTTTGTTATTCACGGATGAATAACTTGTCTCCATTTGAGAACTTACATTCAATGGAAGAAGAGAAGGCGGACAAAACGAAGGTAATGCATGGTAATAGCAATAAAATGTGAAAACAAAGGCCAACGAAGTTATATGAGAGGCGAATTTCAGCAAAGGATAATGTCTTTGACTCGTTTTCAAGTATGTAAGTTCTAGATGAGCCACTTCGATAAGCATACATTATATAAGTGGGTGCATTAGGTAACTGGAAAATATTTATATATTTTCATTTTATAAACAAGAGGTTATATAAAACTGAAAATCATTTTAGTGTTTGTAAAATTACAGGAGAAAGTTGGCTTCTGTCTCTTAAAATGGAGTGTGAAAAGCTGGGCGATTGCGTGAAAAGTGATTACTGGTAAATTGCTTGTAAACTTTACCTATTTGTTTTTATGGTATTGGTACAAGTGATGGAAGTCCAGTTAAGAAAATGGATCAGAGGCAATCTTGCTGCAGCTTCCAGTTTTATTATGTTGCGTTCCTTCTAAGATTCGGTTTCAATAGAATTGGATGTATTTTCTAGGAAATAGGAGGGTGTAAAGAAAAGCCGTAAGTGTTGCTTAAGCTAGAAATTATCATAGAAAGACAAGGAAATTCTTGTAAATTGCTATATCATGATGCGTCCTTGCAAGTAATATTATTGGATTACGTGAATTACTGGTTATCATGAAGGATTCGAACGGATTGTAGAATTTTATCAGCTGACTTTTCATTTCATTTAGTGGAATCAAATCAATGTACAGTACGTACATGATATTCTTGAAGTAAATATTCTCTCTCTCTCTCTCTCTCTCTCTCTCTCTCTCTCTCTCTCTCTCTCTCTCTCTCTCTCTCTCTCTCTCTCTCTCTCTCTCTCTTCTTCTTCTTCTTCTTCTTCTTTGAAATAAAAATAAAAGTTCTTCTGTATCTCTAATATTTTTGGTTATTATAGTCTAAAACATAAAATTTAAATGTCTTCAATTCTATTGTCTCACTATATATACGTTGAAATCTGTCCTTCCTATATTTCACTCATACATACTGACAGAGAGATCATGTATTGTCAGCGCCTGGGAGCAATCTATTAGCGTCCAAAATTCTAAATCTATTATTAGAATAACCCATTACAATGTTTGTTGATGTCTCTTGATATTGATCGCAATATTCGATACAATTAATGAACATAATTTTGAAATATCTTCACTATCCCCTATTACTCTTGATGGAATTGCATAAGAAAAAAAACTTGAAAAAGGTGGGGTGGGGGAGTATTACTATCACTAATCCTGCAAGATTACATTGCTTATTAATGTTTTAAAGAATTTAATTATGTTTAGTGATTTCGTTAAAATTCAAAACAAAGTGTGATTTTAAATGCATAATTGTCTTAAGAACGAGTTCTTGCATGATTGAAGTATCATGACTTCATTGAAATATAATTCCTGGAATAGTGTTGATCAGAATAAAGGGAAGGAGATCTCCATGGAAATAGGGTGCACTATCAAAAAATATACCATAAAAAAAAACTGTAAAAACCTGGAATAAATGTTGCCAGTCATTCGCCGTTTTAAAAACGGGTTTATTGACGTTAAGGAGTGATATTGTGGTCACCTAGCCATATAAGATAATAACAAAGTAGAGCAAAATTACGTTCGCCTGTATTTTACTGAAATACAGCTGAGAACAGTATATTTATAAGGAGAATTTCTGATTGAAATTACGGTTTTTGTAACGGTGTACTATGCCTAAAAGGTGGGAAACCGTCCTCTGTACCCTTAGAATTGGTCTCGCACGCATAACACATAAGTCCTTGAGGCCTGGCAGGTGGCAGCCCTTTTGTGATGATTGCTTAGTTCCCTTGACTCCTGGGCATTTACTTTTTGAATGGCCCAGTCTTGGGGATATCAAAGAACGATTCCTCTCTGAAGCTCGTAATGAGAATGGCAGGTTCATCTTCAACACAATTCTTGGAGAAAATGCTTGAAATGATGACAGTGTTATTTTGAATTTCATATTGGAAGCTGGCCTTCTTACTCGTTTTTAAATGGTATAAAGAATTATAAATGCTAATAATTTTTTTCATCATGAATTAATTATTCTTTATCAATTATACTCCATACGGCATCAAAGTCCATGGATATTATGATACCAGGTAATCAACAATCATTCGTCCATTATTCAAAGGTTTCAAGCAAATGAGCAGAAAGGCTACCAAATGTTCACTTTTGGAGAAGCTTAGGAGCTGAGAAAGATCAAAATACCTCAGTCTTCTTTGATAGACCTATAAGTCTTTCTGTTTAAAGATTTAAAAGCCGCTCATCAATGGCAGAGGCAAAGGATAGTGACAATGCCCTAATTGGCAGGTCAATGACCTAGAGACTGTCCATATATACATATGATCAGCGCCCAAGCCCCCTCTCCACCAGGGATGGCCAGTCAATGGCTGCTGATGACTCAGCAGGTTGACCTATAGACTCCCACAAAACCCCAATCCTTAACCTACAAGGAGGTGAAGTTGCAGATATCACAAGAAACTATTGAGCTTCAGTGATACTCGAACCCTAGTCCGTCGAATGAGAGGCAGAAACATTATCAATAATCTATCAACATTTTAGATTAATGCAATTGTAGTCTTGGCAAGAAAGAGCTTGTAATTTATAAAGGAAAAATTACCGGGAAACGTTTCTATATCTTTAACATTGCTAACACATTTATTTTTAAAAATACGAGAAACTAATATAGAGAGAAGTGCTGGGGCACTTATTCCCAAGATCATGATCTTATGGCCATTCTTGCATCTCTTATTTGCATAATTTCCATACAGGCTAACGTAACATTTCTTGATACTGATCACAATATTATCTACGTCCTGGAAATCTCATTTTTGGGAAACCTTCCTGATAAAATATTATAAGGATTGGTAATGGTGAGAGACTGGTCTGATCGCTCAAAGCAAACCAACCTATAGTCAATATTTTTTAATGAGGCGCATTTGCACCGACTCGCAGCGGTGCCCTTTTAGCTCGGAAAATTTTCCTGCTATCTTATTGGTTAGAATTATCTTGTCCAACCAATCAGCAATCAGGAAACCTTTCCAAGCGAAAAGGGCACCCCTGCTAGTTGGTGCAAATCTGCCTCACTAAAAAGAATTGACTATAGTGTAGGTGGCCCTGACTAGTACAGCTAGAAATTTCATTAAATGGAGTCTCCTTAATAAATTCTTATAAGGTAAGGGTCTCAGATAAGATATGACAGGCAGATTATTAGCTCTTATCAGGATTTTCTCAGGGAGGATAAGCTTGTTTTCTAAAAGAGTAAATTAAACTTTGAGATTTCATATCACGGCAGAATGTGACGTTAATATGATAATCTCTCGTTATCTGCTTATGACCATATTTGACTGATATGTCGTATTTTCATATGCTATCAACTAATTTATGTCACAGGGATGTAATCAGATAGAATTATCAAGAACTTTTGAGTAAGATGATCAGCAAACGGGAAGGTTGAACATAATAAGAAAACTTGATAAATCAGCATGCATCGTATTAAAGAGAAGTTGAAACTGAGCTTCACATTTCAAGCCTAATCAATATTAATTTGTCCTTTCGTAATTACTGTTTCAACATTTGCAACATTAATTGTGCATCACGTGAGGATTTTCAACTTATCATTTAATTATCGAATCTTCTTCCTTCGTTCCTTAATTTAGGAAACTGCTTGATATCGGGGGAAAAATAATTAAGACCCGAAATTCCAAATCTTTCATTTCTTTCAAAGCGCCATTAAAACATCATTAGTTAAACAAACATATTATGCGTGTTCTAATTACAATGATTTTAGCGTCCTTAAAAATAGATTATTGATGGTAATATCATTTCGGAGATTGGTGAAAAAAATATGACCTGAAACGTTTTTACCTGAGGGAATTTTAAAACGTGGTGAATGTGTTGGTAAAAGGAGAACAAAATGATGATGATAATAATAATAATAATAATAATAATAATAATAATAATAATAATAATAATAATAATAATAATAATAATACTGAATAGCTGTCATAAAACCTCAACATGATTGTCACCCAATATCTTGCAAAGGACAAAATACCTTTCATAATGTCACTAAGATATTTTAGAGGATGAAAATCAACACTTGAGTTCTAAAGTTTTACCTTTGTGAAATTTTCATTTACTACTTGTGTACAGGAGTGGTCATATCAAAGAGAAACATGTCTTAAGTGACTGAATTAGTAATCTTTAGGAACAGGGAAAGAGAGAAGAACTTTCAAATGTTAAATTCTCTAAGTATGATCGTGATAATTGATATGATATGCTACATCGATGATGATTTGTTTTGAAAACCAAGACTTTTCTTGTATCTACGTTCGTTTGTGTCCATATGTCTGAAATTTTACATTGAAAATATCCTCTCTAGTATTTCTCCTATTTTTCGAATATATTTTTCCGATTAAAGGAAAGGAACGAGTAAAAAAAAGGTTGATAATTATGGTGCTTAAATTATGTAAAATGTATACTTAGCAGAAAGCACTTTTCTCAGGTGACATCATAAGTCATATTGAATGTAATATTGTACGCCATATTATCCGTCGATGGTGTTAGGTCCTAGAAGACCATTTAATGCATTGGTGTAACAGTGGATAAACTTTGCAGTTGGAAGTAATACGGCAAAAAATTTGTGAGTAAAATGTAAGAGAGAACGTCAACATGAAGCAGATCATAAGGATGAGAAACTCAGTGCAGCTTTTGGGAAAGGATGCCACAATGGCTCAAATAAGGTTTATTTGGCACCATGTTAGGTACTCTGAGGGTCAAGGGTCAATTCTCCTGCAAGTTGTATAAGATGGGAAGACGATCAAGGGTCATTAATGTCGCTTTATTTAATCATCCTTTCTCTTGCTTGAGGGCACGCTCGGACACACTATTCTATCTTGTTTCTCTCCCTTTTTTTTAAGCTTTTTTAGTTTATATGTGAAAGATCTATTTCAATGTTGTTGCTGTTCTTAATTTTTTTTTTCATTTTAATTTTTCATGACTTCTTTTTATATTATTTATCTCCTTTACTCACTGGGCTATTTTTCACTGTTAGATCTATTAGGTTTATAGCATGGTGCGTTTCCAACTTGGGCTGTAACGGAAATAATAATAATAATAATAGTAATAATAATAATAATAATAATAATAATAATAATTAAAGAGGTTTCTCTCTCTCTCTCTCTCTCTCTCTCTCTCTCTCTCTCTCTCTCTCTCTCTCTCTCTCTCTCTCTCTCTCTCTCTGCGTAACGCAAAGCATTCCTATAGCATATTTGCTTATACGCTCAAAGGAAGTTAACTGAAAAATTCTTTTTCTAAAAGGCCTTCTTGAATAAAAATGTAAAAGTACGCGTCCTCTCGATTTTAAGGAAATCTTGTCGAGAATAAATCCTTTTAAACAGAAATTTGAAATAAAGCATATAGACCTACGTTTGTTCAGCTTTCCCATTGTCTCATCACTTACATTCCTAGTCTTGCTAAAAAGAGGAAATTTTTCGTTACAGCAATTGGTAAGACTAACACAGCATGCTGTTATGATAACGTTTCGTAAAACTCTATAAATAAGTTTAGTACGAAACTTGACCTGGAAATGCTATAACAACGTCCCTGGAGTAGCGGAGTCTTTCCGCCTCATTTGTCAAACTTAATGAGGAAGATTGATTGATTGATTTAAAGTTTTCTTAAGTTTTGCGATCGAATGAGAATGCTGCGTCGGAGCTCATTAATGACCCTGGGTCGAATGTACTTATTTAGGAATTATGTTTTACAGTATTTGTAATTCAATAGAATTTGCCTTCACGTCCTTTCCTTCCCTAATTATGGCAATGCTCTATAATTATCCCTTCACAGAAAAAGGAAAATCATCTTTAATGAAATGATGGATTCTGAGAATATGTCGGTATTGCTGGATATAAGAGAATATAATGAAGAATTGAAAGTTTTTACGGGTTTACTAAATTCTATGGATTATTTACTGTTCCATTATTCGGATTCTGAATAATCATTTCTGTTTTATTATAAACATCTTTAAACACATCAATACCGTAAAGGATTGATCTGCAATTATCCCTTTATAACCGTATTTCAGATAAGTAAAGTCTGTGTCTAAGAATAGCTCGACGTAATATCAGTCACCAGTGATGTTCAATGTAATAGTTTGGAAGCCTTTGAAGATTTTACGCATTTGATTAATTGTGTTTCAGAACGTTCTATTTTGATTTTCCTTGACCACCGGAATGTTGGGTTCTATTTTCTGTTATTATTTCAGCGATATGAAAAGTTTTTTTTACCTTTCATTAATCTGGCTGAGTGTCGTTGATTAGGATTTGATACACGTTCGATTTTGAGTTCAGTTCCATTTATGGTTTTCTTTTATATACAATTTTCTGTATTCATGCTGTAGATTCAAAGCGAGAGACAACTTTACTGTTTCTTTTTAATGAACATGCCAAGGTCATAAATTAATAAACAATAATGCTAAACGTTTATTTGTTTTCAGTGGAAACAAACATAAAAAATTGCACAACAATGCTAAACGCTTATTTTTATTCAATGGAAACAAACATAAAAAATTACACAACAATGCTAAACGTTTATATGTATTAAGTTTTAAGTAATAGCTCAAAAAATACGGTGAATAAAATGTAAGAGAAAATGCCAGTATGAAGCAAACTATAAGGTTGAGAAACTAAGTGCAGCTTTTGGGTAAAGGATGCTTCAATGACTGTTAAATAATGTCTATTTAGCATCGTGTTAGGCAAGGGTGTTAGGTACACTAAGGGTCAACTCCCATTCAGGACTTATGAGCTGTGAAGACGAGACAGGGTCATCAATGTCGCTTTACATAATCATCCTTTCTCTTGCTTGAGGGTACGCTCAGGCACACTATTCAATCTTGTTTTCCTCCCTCTTTTTTTTTTTTAAGCTTTTTTAGTTTATATATGAAAGATCTATTTTAATGTTGATACTGTTCTTAATTTTTTTTTTTCACTTCAATTTCTCATTACTTCTCTTGTATATTATTTACTCACTGGGCTATTTTTCCCCGTCAGAGCCATTAGGTTTATAGCATGGTGCTTTTCCAACTTGGGTTGTAGAGTAAATAATAATAATAATAATAATAATAATAATAATAATAATAATAATAATAATAATAATAATAATAATAATAATAATAATAATGAGCAAATATTTTTATACGCTCAAATGAAGTTAACTGAAAAATTCATTTTGTAAAATGCCTTCTTAAATCAAAATTTAAAAGTACGCTTACTTTCCATTTTACGGAATTCTTGTCGTGAATAAATCCTTTTAAATGGAAGATGGCGCAACTTTAAAAAAAAAAAAAAATAAATAAAGCATATAGGCCTACGTTTGTTCAGCTTTCCCATTGTCTCATCACTTACATTCATAGTCTTGCTAAAAAGAGGAAATTTTACGTTTCAGCAATTGGTAAGACCAACACAGCATGTTGTTATGATAACGTTTCGTAAAACCGTATAAATACGTTTAGTATGAAACTCGACCGGGAAACGCTATAAAAACGTCCTTGGAGTAGCGGAGTTCTTCCGCCTCATTTGTCAAACTTAATGAGGAAGATTGATTGATTGATTGAATAAAGTTTCCTGAAGTTTTGGGGTCGAATGAGAATGCTGCGTCGGAGCTTATTAATGACACTGGATCGAATGTACTTATTTAGGAATTATGTTTTGCAGTATTTGGAATTCAATAGAATTTGCCTTCACGTCCTTTCCTTCCCTAATTATGGCAATGTTCTATACTTATCCCTTCACAAAAAAAGGAAAATCAACTTTAAGGAAATGAGGGATTCTGAGAATATGCCGGTATTGCTGGATATAAGAGAATATAATGAAGAATTAAAAGTTTTTACGATTTTATTACAAACTTCTAAGGATTATTTACTCTTCCATTATTCGGATTCTGAATAATCGTTTCTGTTTTATCAAAGTCATCTTTAAACACATCAATACCGTAAAGAATTGATCTTCAATGATCCCTTTATAACCATATTTCAGACAAGCAAGGTCTGTGTTTATGAATATTCCGAAGTAATACCAGTCACCAGAAATGCCTCTTTGTCATTGTAATAGTTTGGAAGCCTTTGAAGATATTATGCATTTGATTAATCGTGTTTCGGAACGTTGTATTTTGATTTTCCTTGACCACCGGAATGTTGGGTTCCATTTTCTGTTATCATTTCAGTGATATGAAAAGTATTTTTACCTTTCATTAATCTGGCTGAGTGTCGTTGATTAGAATTTGAAACAATCGATTCTGAGTTCAGTTCCATTTACGGTTTTCTTTTATATAAAATTTTCAGTTTTCATGCTATAAATTGAAAGAGAGACAACTTTACTGTTTATTTTTAATGAACATGCAAAGGTCATAAATTAATACACAATAATGCTAAACGTTTATTTGTGTTCAATGGAAATGAATAAATAATTACACAACAATGCTAAACTTTTATTTGTATTCAGTAGAAAAAAATTCTTGGTTAAAGCCTTTGGACAACAAAACCAGATGGCGCATCTGGGTACAGTTGTATCCGAGGAAACTTGATTACCAGTTCCAGCCGACGCTGTATGTCTAAAGATATTATTTTGTCAGTTGTTATAAGCTCGTGTTGATATCCTGTATTTGACTGTCATGATGTGAATCAGGCATTCGATATCCAAAGCTAATCGTGATTGGTTTTTATCAGCTCATAGAGTCGAGTTTCCTGGATTTGCATCAATATTGCAATAATGATTGCATCCTTTGATATCTTATGTATTGAATGCCTTTTATTATACTGTTTTTCATTAAGGATTTTCTTTTTTTAATTAATAATACAAGTACTCTATACCGTTAACTGTGGTGTATAATACACTGTAAAATAGAATAACATGAAAGGGACATAGTGTTGCTCGGTTGCTATTGTAAATTATTCTCGATATCATTTGCTTTATGGGATATAGAAAGAATCTTTGGCTTCTGCAAGCTTTCATGTTTCTCATTATTTGTGCATGTAAAGGAATTCCTATTCTAGAGATAACTCGTAATAAAAACATTCTTATCAAAAGCATAGTGATTTTCAAAACCATTATCTAAATATAGCTTACTTTTAAAAGATCACTCATACTGTACACCATTTAAAGTTATATTCACATGGATTTTATAATGGCTTACCTATAGGCATAAATTAACGGCGGTATCGTTGTACATTTGATTGTTTAGTGTTTCTTCGTGAACATCATCCAGACTTTTTGGATTTTCCTTCATTTTTACCTAGAATAGCCTCCAAACCTTCTTTGCCCTTCCAATTTATATGTAAATGATTCTTCCATCAAAATTCTCTTACCCCCCATTCAAAATAGCCATTAGAAGTTCGTTCTTCAATGTTGGTCTATATATTTTCATAAATAATTCAGAGAAAATAAAAATAGTCCCTTTTCTCAAAAAAAATTCATAAAACAGTCCTATCTTTGAATTTATTACCGTACTTTTTATTTATCTCCTTTGTTTTAATTTATTTAGATCTTATATAGTAGCAAAGGGTACAGTCATTTAGGAATAAGTTCAGGTATGCGGATATGAGTACCCTTCAGAAGTTACCATTAAACCCTAGAGACACATCAATCACAGAATCTTAGGTTTTAATCATCAGTAAATCAAGCTCGAATAGGTTTCTATGTGGCCGGTGGGGGAAATGGGATTCAATTCTTGACTTACTACGAACGTGATGTTTCTACCCACCATCAGTTAGAGATCCGATGGAAGCTAATTAATAACCCAGTAAACAGACCGTGTCAAGCAAAGCCGTTATTCATTAATCTCAAACGTATCGCAACCACATGTTCCATTCTCTAAAACAATCCACCTTTACACGTTTGGCTTCGCAGCCCCACAAATGTTGTGCTGATATTGCAAGCAAGAAAAGGAAAAGCAATGGAATGAAAGAAACAAAAGAAAAAAAAGGGGGGAAGGATACATTGTTCCTTCACCCCATTAGCCTTTTTCAATGGAGCAGTATTTTTTTCTGAATAAAAGTTATTTTTCTGTTCAGATATGGAAATACTTTTCTTTGTTCTTATTCATTATTTCCTTTATATCAAATAATAAAACACAAAAAACATTCTAATTGAAATATAACATCTAATCTCGAACACCTCAACTCTATAAAAGCCAGATATTTGCATTTTGAGTTCCTTTTCAAAATGAATAAATTGAAATTTTTCTATTCGATTCTTCATTTCTTGTGTTTTGAAAGAGATCTTCTTCGTCTGCCTTTCCTTTGGTGTCATGGGCCAGGAAAATGTTATGCTCGCAATTCGCTATCTCCATTTTATCTCTTTTCCTTTTTTTTCTTCTCTCAATCCTCCGTTTGCCAGTTGCTCTCAAGAGAAGGCCATTTTTATCGCACCGCACGTGCCTTCAAGTTAGGGGATCTTACAACAGCAGAAAATAAATTTCGTTTTGTCATTGTTAATAATTTTTTTTTTCCAGATGTCCAAATGTTTGGGATGATACGTAGAACGGCTCTTTTTGTAATTATGTGATTCATACACTGTTAGAAAAAAAAAAACGTAATTTTAATCGGAAATTGACCGTGAAAATGTACTGCATTCAACCGTTTTTCAGTAATATACAGGCGACTGTAATTTTACCTTACTTTGTTATTATCTTTTACGGGGTGGTGACCGTAATATCACTCCTTTACGTCAATATATCTGTTTTTAAAACTGTAAAAATCCTAGAATAAATGTTGCCTGACATTTGCCGTTCTTTAATGCAAATTTTTAACAGTGTAGTATGTACAGGGAAGGATAGCTTCTAAAAAAATGAAAAAGAAATTAGTACCGTACATATGTGTTACAATGGTATAATTCTAACGGCTGTGGTCGTTAATCTAACTTGGGAAATTAGATGTCCTTGTTACACTGACTTACAGACCTGGGTCTTTAAAGCTAAGGTGAGGGGAGTTTGGCTAGCATCAGCACGCTAAATAGTTTTTTGGGGAACTTTTTGCTCAATATGCAATAAGAGACCTCTTTCAATGATAAATTCATGTAATATGAAAAAGCTAAGCATATACCCATGGACATTCACCCACGCATCCACATACACAAACAACACAAACACACACACGCGCACACACACATACACACACACACACACACACACATATATATATATATATATATATATATATATATATATATATATGCATACATACATGTATAGGTGTATCATTTAAGGGTATATCATATTGTATATGAATAAAATCTTTAGAGATTTGGACAACAATGAAACCCACGAAATCCATTTTTATTAGTTTCCTGCTAACGATTATGCATCCCTTTTATTTTGTATTAAAGAACATGATTGATTATACGCCCGTGTGAGTCGGCAATCAACAAAAATCTTTACTGCAGCCTTCATCAAACTATGAAAATTATGTTTATAATTGAATGTACTTTATATTTACTAGAGATTAATCGATTACCATATGTGGATGAGATCATGATGAGGGGTAGATGGAAATGGTTTGGGTGTGCTCTTCGCACTCCCCAAGAGAGATTAGTTCACCAAACGTTCAGCTGGACTCCACAAGGCACTAGAAGAGTTGGAAGACCCAGGCCTACATGGCTGAGAGCTATGAAGTGCGAAGTAGGAGATGATGAATAGAGAAGTATTGAATTAAAAACTCAAGATAAAGACGACTGGCGAAATCTAACCTAGGCCCTTTGCGTCAATAGGCGTAGGATGATATGATGATAAATTTCACTACCTACGTTATGTGGAGCAATACTCTTTTTTTAAACAACCCAGAGGTCTTTTAATGAGCTAATTAACCCATCCATAGTTCATATAACTGATACGAGAAAGCCAATAGATTTTACAGTAATTATAACAATATTGTCATATTAATGAACAAAATCTATACAATCGAAATTTTATTTATTTCTAGAGTTGAAGAATGAGTATGATTTCGAGAATCATCACAGCTATATAGAAAAAAAAATTTTCTCAATCTTTCTAGAAAATAGTCGCGGAGTAATTGGGTATAATTGATGTTCATAGAATGATATATATATATATATATATATATATATATATATATATATATATATATATATATATATATATATATATATATATATACATATAAATATATATATATATATATATATATATATATATATATATATATATATATATACATATAAATATATATATATATATATATATATATATATATATATATATATATATATATATATATATATATATATATATATATATATATATATATACATATATATATATATATATATATATATATATATATATATATATATATATATATATATACAGTATATATATATATATATATATATATATATATATATATATATATATATACAGTGTATATATTCCGTTTATTTAACTGGTTATTATCCGCCTAAATTGATGACAGAGTGGAGTGTTACCGAGTAATTATTGCCGTTACAAGCATACATGAAAATATGTTTTATCACATAGACAAAAAAATTTGTCTTCAGGGAAATAAATTTTTTGTTTGCAGACACACAAACACACACACATGTATATATATATATATATATATATATATATATATATATATATATATATATATATATATATATGTATATATATACATATATATATATATATATATATATATATATATATATATATATATATATATATATATATATATATATATATATATATATATATGTATATGATAAATATATATAGATTGATAGATAGATAGATAGTTTAAGATTTAATGAATTGGTTGCTCATTAACGATGTTATCATTATTTTATTTAAGTCTAATCTGCTTTAAAACCATCGTTCGATCACTAAAAAATTTATTAAATAATAGTCCAAATAAATCGAGAATCAAATCTAGAAGGCCACATGGCAAAAGGTTCCAATAGGGATAAGACTCATCCTTTTAAACCTACGACTTTATAAATTCCTTTCCTTTCGCTTTTCTCTACATAGAGATCCCCTAAAAACGGCAGTATTATCAAGATAATGTTCCAGATGTCCCTAGACCGAGTCCCTCGAGTGTCATCGGATACCAGAGTTCTATTTACCACGTTGAGCCTCGCTCTTGAAAAGTGGCTTCAAGTATGACCCCTTGGAAGGGTTGATGTCAACAATCCTCAACTCTTGAGAAGTACATTCTGAGAAATAGTTGTAACAACTACATTCGTGTGAGTTTTTTTAACATATTGTTGGGCTCAAGTCGCTTAGGAATATTTCAATAATGAATTCTTGAATAGACGAGTGGACCATGAATATTCAGTAACAATCCGGTCATTTTCATTATTATTCCTTGGTTCATATGTCATCTAAAACTCATAACCTTTTATTCTCTCAAAATTACACCCTATCATTTCCTTGTTTATTATTAATCTGTTGCTGAGCTTCTCAATTCAATGTGGCTTCACAAATGGAAAATCTTAATACTTAATCACGAAGTGATACGACTTCAACCGCCTTAATCACACCTAGATTTTCATAATGTAGTAGTATTGAATGAAAGACTTAGGGAAACCTGTTCAACATCACCGTTTTCATTAACATTGTAATTAGACTATCAATAGCTGGCAACATACGCGCCGTTAAATCCCTATATATACAACCTTACTCAAACCTTACCATGATCCTCTTAAAATGTTTTTTAATCTAAAGGGATGATGATATTTAGCCTTCCTATATTTGGAATCCCTGATAAATGATTTAATCCTGAGATTATAAGGATGAAGTGTATTTGCTTCACGTTTATCCTTAACGATCACTACTTTTCATAGCCATGTTTGTTGCTTTGGCTGTCATTTACATTGCCATTAAGAGCTACACGTGTTAGGTTTAAAAATTTTATTGGTTTTATCACCTCAAATCACAGATATGGTATATCAGTTTTAGTTTAAAATCGTCGATTCGTTTCTACCAAAGGTTTCATTGGAATCTATAGCGTCTGGTCAGGAAATTAGTTTTTTGATTCAGTGCGAACCATGATACTGTACCAACCGTGTGTCACACGATCGTACATAGTTCATTTTGTGCTTGTATCTTCGCTCTCCCCTCGCACTAAAAAGAACCTGAAAAATCATGTCTGCTTTTTTCCTCTGTAACATTGTCGATTTCTCAACATGAAAATTCTTTTTGCTTTGAGATTTTGTATATAAAGGAGAGTGTTCTACAATAAACTCACTCAGTTGTTTTCAACTTGCCTTTGAGTCACAACCTTTCTCTCGGCACTGTCACATTGGTGACCCCAGAAGTCGACTCGCTCCCACCGCCTTCCACCCCCACCCCCTCGCCCCTCCATCGTTGGTACTATGGCGGACTCTACAGAAGTTGGCGCTGCGGCTGCCCCATTGAAACTTTCACCGTTCGCCAGCGGAGAGGCATTTGCTTGTTTTCAGCTCGCAGAAGTCCAGTTTCGCTCAACCACCAAAGCAGATTATGTTCTCGCGGCGATACCCGAGGACACCTTCCCGGAAATACCAGACTGGCTTTGTGAACAAGGAGACACCCCAATAGCGTATGACGCCCTCAAAACATACCTTCTGCAGCAGTACTCGCCGTCGCCAGCCGCCCGTGTAGCAAAGCTTGTTCAGCTCTCGCAACAACCGTTGGGGGACCAAAGGGCTCCGTTTGCCCTCACGGAAATGACCAGTATCGCTCGACTTCAACCTGCCGCAGACGGCTCTCCTGACGAAGGGGATGCCTATTCAACGTCAACCGAAGCTGACATGAATGCCGTAGGACATACACGCCTAAACCGTAACCTGCCGAAGCAGCGACAAAGCCGCCCACCACCCAACAATCGCTCGCACCCCAACAAATGACTTCTACAGCCACTTACTGCCTCCCATCGCCGCAGTTTTGCTACTACCACTTCAGATTCGGGGCAACTGCGAAGAAATGTGCCGAGGATTGTTAGTGGCCAAAAAACGTGTAAGTAGGCCATTGCTCGTGGCGGTGGCCTCCCGTGTTTCTAATCTTTTCTTTTCACATGATGCAGGAACGGGCGTGCGATTTTTGGTAGACACTGGTGCTTGTCGTTCTCTTTTGCCAAGGAAACTCTTAAAGACACTACGTAGTCTGTCTACATCTGTCGACGTCCGCTTGGTAGCTGCCAACGGATCTGCGATACCCACTTACGGTTACGAGAACCTCACATTATTGTTCGGAAATGGTAAATTCGATTGGAAGTTTCTCGTTGCTGACGTCACATTGCCAATCCTCGGTGCGGATTTCCTCTCTCGTTTTCACCTTCTGGTCGATGTCGCCCACCGACGATTGGTCAACGCAGACTCGTACTTGTCGACACTTCTTCAACCCGCCCCCTCTAACCTCGCTCTCCACATTAGCGCACCCACGGATGCCTATGCCCACTTCCTTACGTCGTACCCGGAAGTTTTCCGTCCAGAACTTTGCCAAATGCCCACGGTTCCTGCCAAGCACGGTATTTATCACCATATAAAGACGACAGGACCCACAGTCTTTGCAAAATTCAGACGTCTGGCACCGGAACGATTGTCAGCCGCCAAACAGACGTTCGGCGAAATGGAGGAAATAGACATTTGCCAAAAGGCCTCCAGCCCATGGTCGTTACCCTTACACATCGTTCTGAAGAAAGACGGCTCCCTCCGTCCATGCGGGGATTACCGGCGCCTGAACATGCAAACAGAACCGGATCACTACCCCCTCCCAAACATTGCCAACTTGACCTTCTACCTGCACAAAGCGAAGGTTTTCTCTACGCTCTGCCTCCTGAAGGGGTATTTTCAGGTGCCTATGAACCCAGAAGACATCCCCAAGACTGCCATCACCACTCTGTTTGGTACATACACCTTCAATTACTCCTGTTTTGGCCTTCGTAATGCTGGGGCCACGTTTCAACGTCTAATGGATGGCAACTTAGGGGACCTCCCTTTCTCTGTATGTTATGTGGACGACATACTCGTGTTCTCCTCCTCAAATGAGGAACACCTCCATCACCTGCACATCGTGCTCGACCGCCTGCAAAAAAACGGCCTTGTAGTCCGGTACGACAAATGTACCTTTGGCGCCAACGAAGTGTCGTTCTTAGGGCACCGCATCACTCCTGAAGGAGTCCACCCCCTCCCTGAGAAGGTAGCAGGCGTTCAGAACTTCCCCGTGCCCTCGACCGTCAAAGCTCTGCAGGAATTCTTGGGCATGATCAACTATTATCACCGTTTTCTGCCATCCATTGCCGCCACTCTTGCTCCCCTCTACGCCTCCCTCAAGGGCAAGCCAAAGGACCTGAAGTGGGGTCCTCTTCAAGAAGCAGCCTTCTGCAATGCAAAGAAGGCCCTATCAACTGCTGCGGCTCTCACTTTTCCTATCCCACATGCCCCTCTCTTTCTCTCCACCGATGCCAGCGACGTCGCTATTGGTGCAGAACTCGAGCAGGTGGTCAACGGCTCGCCCCGCCTATTGGCCCTTTTCAGCAGGAAACTGTCCAAGGCAGAATCGGGTTATTCTACCTTCGATCGAGAATTGCTGGCGGTGCACTTGGCTGTCCGTCACTTTCGTCATTTCTTAGAAGGTACGCCCTTCGTCATTCGCACAGACCACATGCCTCTGGTGCATGCCTTCACTCGACAGTCTGACGCCTGGTCCGCCCGTCAACGCCGACATCTCTCCGCCGTGGCTGAATACAATTGCACCCTTCAATACGTCCCTGGAAAATGAATCCTGTTGCCGATGCCCTGTCAAGAAACATGTTGGATGCCGTTCAACTGGGATTGGATTACAACGCCCTGACTGAAGCCCAACGACAGGATCCAGAGTATCAAGCATGTAGGACATCCTGCACGTCCCTCCGTTGGGAAGACTTTCCCCTCGAAGACTCCAACACCACCCTCCTCTGTGATGTCAGTACTGGTAGACCGCGACCTTGGATTCTTGCTCCCATGCGACGGCAGGTGTTTGATTTCATTCACAACCTTTCACATCCCTCGTGCCGTTCTACTGCACAGCTGCTGAAGGCAAAGTTCATTTGGCACGGCATTTCTAAGGATGCTAAGGATTGGGTCCGCGCCTGTACTTCTGGCCAAACTTCCAAAGTACATCGACACACCGATTCCGGAGTGGGCACCTTTCCTGAACCTCAGCATCATTTTGCACACATTCACGTCGACGTTGTAGGCCCCCTACCCACATCACAAGGACATCATTACCTGTTTACCGTCATCGACCGCTCCACTCGTTGGCCTGAAGCCATTCCCATGGAAACTGCAATGTCTGACTTGTGTACATCTGCCTTACTCTCTGGATGGATTGCAAGATTTGGTATCCCTGAGCATATCACTTCCGACAGGGGAACCACTTTCACCACTCAATTGTGGACATCATTAGCGAATCTCCTGGGCATCACACTAAATCAGACAACGGCCTACAACCCCACTGCCAATGGATTTGTTGAACGTTTTCATCGTACCCTCAAAGCAACTTTGATGTCAAGCTGCAAGGATTCCAACTGGTTTACTCAGCTTCCCTGGGTTCTCCTGGGACTAAGGACCACTCCTAAAGACGCCCTCGACGTCTCGGCAGCTCAAATGGTGTATGGCAACCCGTTGGTCATCCCTGCAGAATTTTTTCCTTCTACAACATCCTCCGACGATCTTCAGCGCATACGTCATGTCATGGTAAAATTTACTCCATGCCGCCAGACTTACAAGCCCCCAGCAAAGCATCACATACCAACAGACTTGCACTCTGCAAAGCACGTCTTCCTGCGCAACGACACTTGCAAGCTACTGATTACGCCCCATTACACGGGCCCTTTCCTTGGGATCCGAAGCAGTCCGAAAGCATTTCTACTAAACATTCGTGGCAAAGAAGACTGGGTCTCCATTGATCATCTAAAACCTGCTTATCATCTGCCAGATAACCCGCCTACAGTTCGCCTCTCTTGATCAGGGCGCCCTATTTAACATGTACAGTATGTCATTTTTAGGGGGGGAGCCATGTACCAACTGTGTTTCATACGATCGTACATACTTCATTTTGTGCTTGTATATTCGCTCTCCCCTCGCACTAAAAAGAACCTGAAAAATCATGTCTGCTTTTTTCTTCTGTAACATTGTCGATTTCTCATCATGAAAATTCTTGTTGCTTTGAGATTTTTTATATAAAGGAGAGTGTTCTACAATAAACTCGGTCAGTTGTTTTCAACTTGCCTTTGAGTCACAACCTTTCTCTCGGCACCGTCACAATACATTAGTTTGTTACAATTTACTAAAAAAATAGTCCAATGAATAAGATAAAAGCACTGCATAGTAATTGAATCCACAGGATTAGTTTTTGCAATGAATATTTTGTTCTTTTATATGAAATAAGATTGCAGTCATTGAACTGATTAAGGATATTAATTTTAACAATCTTAATTTATTGTTCTTATTTCCTATGTTTTATAGAAAAAAAATGCTACAATAAAGAAGGAACCCTTATCCTTCTCACGTCTTGGCCGTTTCAGGAATTTTCTACCATCTCCAAATATTCTACGCATTACAAAATTCATAAGGAGGATAAACAACATAGGTGACAACACATTCCCATGGAAAATTCCACTGTTCACCGAAAATTCATTTGGTAGGACTCCATTAACATTAAATTTGCACTTGCTATGCTAATCAGAAGACTTAATCAGATTTACATACTTAAAAAGAATTCCACAATAACTCAGGACTCTCCACAAAATTGGCCGGTGCACACTATCAAAGGCTTTTTCATAGTCTACAAATGCCATCAAAAGTTGATTTCTATATTCTATACATTGCTGTACAACATTTCTCAAAATGAAAATTTGGTCAGTACAACTTCTACCTTTTCTAAATCCTACTTGTTCATCTCTCAGCCTTTCATCAGTCTTTCTCTCTAGTCTCTTTAGAATAAGCATACTATATATTCTTAAGACAACTGACGTAAGTGTGATGCCTCTGTAATTATTGCAATCATTCAGGTCTCCTTTTTTTATGGTCATTTTCACCAACACTTAACTCCCATTCATTAGGTTTTGCCTCTTCATGCCACATTCTGCAAAGTAATTATTCTAGTGGTCACTTCATTTTCTGCCAGTATCATCTCATCAGTTATTCCATTGTAACCAGGGGCTTTCCTTTTCCTGCGTTTTTTTAATGAAAGCTTCGACTTCAAATACACTGAATTCATTCATGGGAACATCAAAGTCTTCCTCAGCTTCAGGTATATCAATCAAATTATTCTCTTCATGTCTCATATTCATGACTTTATTAAAGTGTTCCATCCAACGTTGCCTTTCTTCATCCTTTGTGATTATAACAGATCCATCTCTTTTTGATGAGTATATACTTCTTTTTCTTTGGCCCCGTAGAGATTTCAATAATAACTCTATGAGCGATCATTACTCCATAGCCACTCCCTGAACTCTTAGTTTTGTCAGGCTCACTGCTTTCTTATCTAAATATTCTCTCCTGTTATTCTTGGGTTTTCTTTTGATCTCGCTTTCAATACTAGAATATTTAGCATGTTCTACCCTGTAATTTTCATCACTTCCTCGGAAACTTTCAACAATCAATTTCTGTCTTTGTCTCCTTTCTATAGTATCCCACGTATCATTTGATATCCATGGCTTTCTCCTTGTAATTGCATGTCCCAAAACTTCACCACCAACTGCCCCATATATTTACTTAATATCACACCATTCTTCATTAAAAGTCTCTAAGACTGCGAATCCATTCCTACATTCAACTGAAATGTTTCTCTGTGCTCATCTTCTAGAAGCTTAGTTGTATCAAACCTAGGTATTATATCCATCTTTCTGTTGGGTGCTTTCAGTTTTGATTTCAGTGTGGCAATGTGGAGCTGGAGATCACTACCAATATCTGCACATCTATAGCTTCTTACATTTCCTAGTCCTTCTTCTCTCTTTATTAAGGGCTATGTGATCTATTTGATTTCTGTAATTGCTACATGGTGAAGTCCATGTATATTTGTGGATGTCCTTTTGTTTAAAACGAGTAACTCCAATGAAAAGATTATTTGTTGAACAAAAATTTACTTAATGTGTTCCATTATCATTTGCAACTACGCCAAGACCCTCAACACCCATCATCGTTACCATTGAACTCACCAATTACATTTTACATATCTCTCTCTGGGATCTCATCTATAACACTCTGCAGCTCATAGTATTCACAATTCCTTTCTTCCGGGGAGTCATTTGTTGATGCATAGCAAACTATGATATTCATATTCCACTGCTCTGATTTCATCTTTGCAATTAAAAATCTACTATTTACAGCTTTCCTCTCATTAAAGAAACCAAGATTTAAGTTCTTGTTTAATGAATATTTGTAGTTATAAACAATATATTGATTTAACATTCTAAAGAAAGAAACTGAGAAAAGAAAGAAATATGCACACAGCTTTCCAGCCTAGAATATTAAAAATTATTTTCTAATATTTTGGATCTAGCTGAATGTAAAAGAAAGAAGTTCTATGAAGTATATAATCGTCCTCCCAAGGACACTTTCTATTCTGCAGGACAATTACTTGCCTTTGACGAAAATAGGATTAAGGGGACTCCAGACCACCAATTGTCCTTTGCACACACAAGATAACACAGGCTTTATTAATCCCTTCAGATTCACAGAAGCAAAATTCTTCTCCGAAATATTCTCCTTTCTTAGATTTTCTTTTTCCTTTATCACGTTGGAAGGAGTTAGAGCTGCAGTCATAAAGTCTCGCCCTTTGAAAGAGAAACTGCAACGCCCAAACAGCTATTTCTATTTCGTAGAGAGTGGGAAAAGGACCAAATGTCTTCTAGAGATTAGGTTCATATAATGTCCACTCTGCAAAAGGACACATTTTTTCATCCAGATAATCTGGAGGGTTTCACAGTTTTCTTCATTTTATATATTTTTTTTTATATATGTATTACAACCCAGAGCAAAAGAGATAAAATGCTATTGTTTGTGAATGCTTATATTCGTTATTTCCAAATCCTTTTAGGCACGGAAATTAAATTAAGATTATTATTATTATTATTATCAATATTAACATATATACATATAAACATATATATGTATATATATATATATATATATATATATATATATATATATATATATATATATATATATATATATATATATATATATATATATATATATATATATGCGTGTGTTTGTGTGTGTGTATACACACAGATCTTTTTTGATAACAATGATTGGAAATATCAAACAAAAATCTGTAGAAATTTGTAGAGCCATATGAAATAAAGGTCTTCAACATTAAGCAAATCATCTTTTACTGAAATAGATAAAAACACAACATAAGATAAAATCATGTCAGATACAAGTTTTTTTTTATATATTATCTCTCTATGATATCTCGTTGGCTCATTTATTTATGTTATACGCTTTATAATTAGCTTCAATTGTTTATCAGATAAGAGATATACATATATCATTCATAAAATATATTGAAAAAAAAAAATACAACACTGGCTAGTAGTATATCGTAACCAAAATGTTAATTGTGATTGAATTGGAATTAATCTTTGACGTTCAAACTCATTAAGT
>NC_090742.1:135916322-135918822 GCF_036898095.1 Palaemon carinicauda | reverse complement strand
GTTGGGGAAGGTTATGATAACTTTCCAGTTCAGTGGCTGTTAACTGAGACTGATATCATTTTATATAATCTGGCATCATATGATAAGTAAGAGCCAAGACTACTCAACCAAGCGTCATGTTAATATAATAGCATTGTCGGAAACAATAGATTGCGCATTAAAGGTCAAATTATTTCATAAAGACAAATTAATGGAAAGTGTAACTATAGCGAGGTCAGACAAGGAATAGATAGAAATAGTAAAGGGCCATTATTTCTATTATTTTGAATATTTATATTCTCCTGCTCAAATAAATACATTCCCACCTAGCATTGAGGCAGGCAGACATAATGTCATATGTTGGCAGTCCTTGTAAGCAGCCAATTGACTACTGAAATTTTTAATCCTTTCTTAAGTTTACTTTGTACCAAAACTTATTTGCTCATTTATATGCTTCCTACGATGTTTAATACATACCAGTCTTTGAAAATGCTGAAATATTATAATAGTGATCATATTATTCGATACCGATAGTAGATATTATTTACCAAGTCAAATCTCTAACATCCCATAATTTTCATGATAGAATTTCATGAGAGAAAAAGCTCTTATTAGAGCGAGAAGGGAAGCATTAGCTCCTACCACTGATCCTGAAAGATTGCACTGCCTATTATTTCTAAAAAATGACATTAACATTAGAAATTCCAAGAAAACTGACCAAGAAGCCACCTTAAATGCATAATATTCTTACCAGAAACTTACAGAGCGTAATGGTTTTTTATCCATTGGGAAACTCTTAATAGCAGACAACTTTTCCTCTCCAGGCTTGAAATTGTTCCAACCTAATTCCTAGTCAACAAAGTCCTGAAAAGAAAGGCCAATTGTCACACCATTCCGGGAGAAGAATGGGTGTCAGGAAATGTGTCCACAATCTTGTTCTAAAGAAAGGTCAGTAAGACTTGAATCATTACATCGTTGCATCATTACTTCAAGTTGATGCATTATGTCTTGGAAACAAAGGAACGTCTGTTTGGAGAGAGAGAGAGAGAGAGAGAGAGAGAGAGAGAGAGAGAGAGAGAGAGAGAGAGAGGAGAGAGAGAGAGGAGAGGAGAGAGAGAGAGAGAATTCTCTCAAGAAAACAATCTCCTTGTGGACCTTAGTAACGTATTTAATGATGAAAGTACTTGGTTGAAGTGCTTGCTGCTTATGTTCTTTGTATCCAATTCTTTCCTTTCAATGTAAAAAAAAAAAAAATCCTTTTTAAAAAGATTCTAGGCAACTACGCAATCATATTAAAGGCTAACGTATCTATTCTCCTGAATCCAGTCATAATGTAACGTTATCAAAATCTAGTTTCTGGGGGAGAAAATGACTAATCTGAGTCTCTGATAAGATCTTATTAGGACAGAGTTTCCGATAAGAGAAGACAGGCAGATAATTAGCTCTTATCGAGATTCGACCTGGGTTGGTTAAGCTCATTAATATACCGAAGGAGGAAATTAAGTTCCAATACTTTATAACATTTCACGCCAAAAAGTGACCTTGATGTAGTTAATTTCTCGATATCTGCGCGAGGAGAAGAAATTATGGATATATTGCGGTTCTGATTCCTATCTGGTGTGTTCAGTAGTTAAGCGTTTACATACTTTTGCATTACATAATTATTTCTACTTTTAGTATCTGGTACACACACATATATATATATATATATATATATATATATATATATATATATATATATCATCAGCCGTTACTAGTCTAATGCAGAGCAAAAGCCTTAGACATGTCCTTCCCCTTGCGACTTCCTTAGTTCGTTGATCCATCGTCTTCTTTTCCTTCCCCTGCTTCTTTTATAATCTGTAGGACCCATTCGATTATTCTTAATGTCCATTTATTGTCTATGATTCTCATTATATGTCCTTCTCATGTCCATTTCTTTTTCTTACATGTTGTTAGAATATCCTCTACTTCAGTTTGCTCTCGTATCTATGTTACCCTTTTTCTGTATCTTATTGTTATTCCCATCATTATTCTTTCCATTGCTCTTTGAGTTGTAACTGTCCTATGTTCTAAGGCTTTAGTAAGGCTCCAAGTTTCTGGAGTACAATTTAATACTGGTAGGACCATCTCATTACATACTTTTCGTTTTAGAGAAAATGGCATTTTACTTTTTATAATCTCATTTTGTTTACCAAATGATCTCGATGCCATGCTTATCCTTCCTTTAACTACGGTTTCGTGTCCTGGGTAAACACTTACTGTCTATCCTAGGTACTTATGACCATATTCATTAACATTCTATGAAGGCTCGTCCATAACTCTTGTTTTCTGTCCCTCTGCATTTTCATTGAACGTTATTTCAGTCTTACTCATATCCATTTTCAGTCGTACATTTTTGCTTTCTTTATTCAAATATTCTATCATCTTTTATAGTTCCTCCCAAGATTCACTAAACATAACTATGCCATCTGCAAATCTTAAGTTGTTAAGGTATTCCCCATTAATATATATTCCTACATTT
>NC_090742.1:135908822-135911322 GCF_036898095.1 Palaemon carinicauda | reverse complement strand
ATATATATATATATATATATATATATATATGTGTGTGTGTGTGTGTGTGTGTGTGTGCGTGTGTGTATGTGTGTGTTTGTGTGTGAGTGTGTGTGTATGTATGTGTGTATATATATATATATATATATATATATATATATATATATATATATATATATATATATATATATATATATATATATATATATATACATATATATATATATATATATATATATATATATATATATATATATATATATATATATATATATAAATAGATTATGTATATATATATATATATATATATATATATATATATATATATATATATATATATATATATATATATGTATATATATAGATATATATATATACACATATATATAAATATATATAGATATATATATATATATATATATATATATATATATATATATATATATATATTATATACAGTAGACCCCCGGGGTACGGCGTCCCCAGTTTAGGTTTTTTTTCACGTTACGGTGTGGAATACGATGTTTTTTTCGTCCCCTCGTTACGACATTTATCCCCACCTTACGGTATTGAATTCCGAAACTCAAACTTGGCGGTTTTCACGCGTATGACTGTGCGAGTCACTAGCTTACCACCACGCTCATACGTCACGGCATACGTCACTAAGAAGCTGGTCTGCTATTGGTCGGCGTCACAGCGTCACGGCGTCACTAAGATGCCAATACACTATTGGCCGAATTCCCTCCCACAATGCCTGAGAGAGATGCTGCCTCTCTCTCTCTCTTTGTTATACGCGCGCTCACTTCAGAATCTCGTGTGCGTTTTGTAAAGACTTGATCTCGTGTGAGTGCTTGCGATATCGTATTTTTTGTGCTTTTTAGTGCTTAATTTTAACTTTAATTCGTTAGCCAAGGGTCCCAAAATTGCTAGTGATGTTAAAGGGAGAAGTAAGAAGATGATTACTATGAAAATAAAGCTGGAGATCTTAAAGAAATATGAAGAAGGCATGGGCATCGTTACCCTCGCTAGTATGTATGGCTGTAACCAGTCTACGATTGGTACAATTATCAAGAATAAGGAAGCCATTAAAGCAAGTAAATCTTCTAATGGCATGACTGTCCTTGCCAGTGGCAGGACTTCAAACAACGACGAGATGGAGAGACTCCTTCTTCTATGGATCAAAGAGAAGGAAATCGCTGGTGATACACTCACGCAATTGGTAATTTCGCACAAGGCGAGCGCCATCTTTGCCGATCTCGTGGAAGCCCAGAGAGACGGCGGAGACGACGGAACGTCGCAGCAAGTGCCCCAAGAGTTCGAGGGTTCTCATGGGTGGTTTGATCGCTTTAGGAAGAGCACTGGTATTCACTCAGTCGTCAGGCATGGATAGGCGGCCAGTTCTGACAAGAAAGCAGCAGAGATATTTCTCAAGAAGTTTGTGAGAGTAATTTCCAGAGAAGGCTACATTCCTCAGCAAGTGTTTAACTGTGATGAAACTGGCCTTTTCTGGAAGAAAATGCCAGCCGTACATATATCACACCTGAAGAAAGGAAACTTCCTGGCCATAAACCGATGAAGGACAGACTTACCATCGCATTTTGTGCAAATGCAAAAATTAAGCCCCTACTGGTATACCACTCAGAGAATCCTCGTACCTTCAAGGCACAAAATGTCACGAAGGAGAGGCTCTCGGTATTTTAGAAGCCTAATGCCATGGCCTGGGTCACGAAGACCATATTTACTGAGTGGGTAAACTTTTTAGAAGAGAACAATCTTCCTCTCAAATGTCTCCTTGTACTGGATAATGCCCCTGCTCACCCTCCTGGCCTCGAGGACATCATTCATCCTGACTTCTCCTTCATCAAGGTTCTCTATCTGCCACCGAACACCACCCCTCTCCTCCAGCCTATGGACCAGCAAGTGATTGCAATCTTTAATAAGCTTTACACGAAGCATCTGTTCAAAAGATGTTTCGAAGTGACCGAAAGCACTCAACTCACCCTACGTGAATTTTGGAAGGGGCATCTAGACATCGTTCAATGTCTGAGGATGATCGACAAAGCTTGGAATGAGGTTTCACGGCGCACTTTGAACTCCTCATGGAAGAAACTGTGGCCAACTGTTGTGGCAGAACGAGACTTCTAAGGTTTCGATCCCTAAACCGAAGACGAGGACGTTGATGATCCTGCCCCTGAGGGTGATGTTGAGGAAATAATTTCAATCGGGAGGTCCATGGGGCTTGTTGTCAATGAGGCTGACGTCCATAACCTTATCGAGGAGCACAGGGAGGAGCTTACGACTGAAGACTTGAAGGATTTGGAGGCAATGCAGTTGACCATATTTCAAGAAGAGCACATCTCTAGTGGTGGCGAGGATGGGGGGAGGGGGGGGGGGGGCTGAAGAAACTACACCGGCAGAAATAAGGGAACCTATCGGTTGGTATGAAAACCTTACGAGTTTCACTGGAAAGAAACACCCAGAAAAACTTCACACAAGTCATCTTATGGAGAGTGTTAATGAC
>NC_090742.1:135896322-135903822 GCF_036898095.1 Palaemon carinicauda | reverse complement strand
AAAGATCTTACAGTTAAAACCCATATAACTATCTAACAAGCTGTTGTTCCTTTTATTTAGCATTTTCAAATAAATCATTCGAGATTATATGGTTAAAACCTATATAACTACCCAACAAGCTGTTGTTCATTTTGCTTTTCTTTTTGTACTTTGAAAGGCTGAAAAAAACTTACACTTGTTTTCCTCAAACAAATTTCTTTATCAATCATTTCATTTTTTGTAAGAAACCCTTCAGTCCAAAATGGAAATCTTCAATGACCGAGAAATTCTATCATAATTTTCGCTCATTTAGATTCATATTATCAGGCAGTTAATCCTTTTTTTTCTTTGATCTCCTTGATGACTAGCTTTACGTTCTTGATATCCTGAAGGGTTGATGATTATTATCATTTATACATCCTCTTTTGCTACCTGGACTTGATAATATTTCTTCAGGGGATCGATTTTCAAGAATACTCTTTCCCCTTTAAGGTGCTTAGTTATGTTAGCATTGTTTGGTACTATTTGAGCCCAGTATGGAACTTGCTGATGCCCTTAAAGTGATTGGGCTATAGGGGTGTTTCTTTGAATGAGTTGCTGTTGGATTGTGTGTACCAGATGGTGTGTGCCTTTAGGAAATCTGCTCAACGTAGTGCAAATGTGACATCTGGAGTGATGAATATCCAACTGTATAGTTTTCCAGTGAGCAGTTGACTACATCCATATTTATTGCTAATTATGATACATGGAAAGTATTGGAATTTGGATTCAGTTGTTTATTCGTGGTTGCTGAGACAAATGATTTACATGAGCCCGTATTGACAAGAAAACTCGTGTAGGACATATCACTGATGAAGAGACATGTAAGACTTTCTTCTGTTTCCTGATGAAAATACAGCAAATCCCAAGCAACCAGTCTGGCCGTTGACATCATTCACCCTTGTTCGCAATTTCCAGGTTCTATCCAGAATATCTAGGCCCTCCGGTTTCCCAGGCTATATTATCTGGTGTTCTGGTTGATTCCTTAAACGCCTGTTCCTTGAGCGGTGTATGGGAACGGTGAGGAGAATCTCGATTGATGTCTGAACCAGGTGGACATCGTGGATGAAATGGGAATTTCTGTCGTCTCTTGTTGGGTGTCAGTAGTAAGTATTGTTACTAGTCATCAGATGTGTGATGTCATTGATATTGCCATCCCTATGTTATCCAGAAATATTTTGGTTCAGAGGGCTGGGCCCATAGTGAAGGAGGACCGTAGTTGACCCATCAGAGTTTCGTATTATGTGACCATGGTGTCTGGCTCAGCTAACCACTCTGAACGGGCAGACAGAGGTTGCTGCAGTTTTGGGCATCTTTGGTCACTCAAGGATCACCAGTTTGCTGGTCAGTGTTTGGATAGAAACATTGTCTGGTACTAACTAGTTTGTTTACACAGAAATCTGACGTAGAGTCATTCTGTGGGAGCAGAAAGGTAGCTGGAAATATTTACATAAAAAGGTACACAATGGTAAACCCTTGGAATATATTTTATTTACATTAGCAAAACCATTTGAAAATTCAGAATTGAAATTTATAAATATACCCATCAGACATTTGTTCCTGGTTTAAAGATAATGTACCATTGTTACTTATATAAAGAAACCTATCTTTAACTTCTAATTTTATTTGCCTTAAGTTCGTTTTCATTCCATCCACGGGAGGTTGTGTTTTGGTGACTAAAATATCACTGTGGGTCGTTAGGTAACGTGTTTAAAATTCTTTTACTTACTTCAAAGTCTCCGCCCCTTGTGAAACATTTCGTCTGAAAATTCGTTTCCTTAATTGTGCAATGTCATTTTTATGGTCTTGTTTTTCATCCGAGGCTCATTTTCTATATTTTTACAGCGGCAATATTAGCACAGTTCCTCGAAAAGAATTATAAGAAAAGGATTTCGATCTAGATTTAGTTTTTAGTGTAACAGCACCCAACCTCACAACGGTAAAATAGTGAAAATATGAGGCTACTTTTGATAGAATTTACAAAAGGATATACGCTTTTGGGACATAGCTTTTCTCTGATGCAATTCTCATTGAAGGCAATTACCTTGGTGGCGTCCCTGTGTTTCCTACAATAACCCTCGTATTTTCGCAGTTTCTATAGATTCTCCGTTATAAGCCTTTGGTTAAAGAAACTAGGATTATTCTTTTTCTTCATTTATTCTATCACATCAGAAATGTTTTGACAAAACTGAAATTATGTTTAATGGTTTTGGAAGTATAGTGTATAGAATGTGAGAAATAGAAAACGGAAAAACTGAATTGTTTCAAATTTCAGAGATCTTTAGATTATAAATTAGGATACTGATTGAGTATAATCTTATGCATATATATATATATATATATATATATATATATATATATATATATATATATATATATATATATATATATATATATGTGTGTGTGTGTGTACGTACATATATATAATATATATTTTACTTATATATGTATATATACATATACATTTTATATATATGTATATATATATATATATATATATATATATATATATATATATATATATATATATATATATATATATGTATATATATATATATATATATATATATATATATATATATATATATATATATATATATTTATGTATATGTGTATATACACACACACACACACACACACACATATATATATATATATATATATATATATATATATATATATATATATATATATATATATATATATATTTATGTATATGTGCATACACACACACACACACACACACATATATATATATATTATATATATATATATATATATATATATATATATATATATATATATATATATATATATATATATATATATATATATATATATATATACAGTATATATAATATTATCTATTACTACTCATGTATTTTATTCATATCCTAATTTCCCTTCCTCCGTGGACTATTTTTCCCTGTTGGAGATGGGCTTATAGCATCCTGTTTTTCCAACCAGGTCTGTAGCTTGGCTCGTAATAATGATAATAATATATTTTCTGTCTATCTATTTATCTATACATCTATCTATCTATTTATAGAGTGTAATGTCTTTAGAGTGTAATGTTTTATTGTGGTCTTTTCTGTGAGATTTACACGTCATCACAAATGGTTTAGTGGCCATTCTTAGGTCGATGTAGTAAACTTCTTGGAATTAGGAATGGGGCAAAAAACAGATAAATAGGAGAGCTTCTTTTTTATTATTCTTCTAATGCATTTTATGATTTTTTAACTATTTTATAACGTAGGATAAACAACATCGTGAAATCATTAATACAAAATTTTGGAAAGTTCATATAATTATCTTTATTTCCATGTTATGATGCGCTCTCATGAATATATATATATATATATATATATATATATATATATATATATATATATATATATATATATATATATATATATATATATATATATATATATATATATATATATATATATATTACCTTTTATTGCCCATTTTGATATTTATAACTATATATATTGAGAATGTTTTAAAATAGCAAGAAATTTTTAATTCAGAAAATCATTAGCAATTCTCGTAACGCATCAGAGAAACAGTTTACTTGGCTGATTATCATATCATCCTTCTTGCGCTGGGCAACAATTTCGGATTAAAACTTAATGACCCGTAATTAGGTTTGTTCCGAAGAGAGGAGGAGCTGCTTATGTTGCTAATTACACGAGCGTTTCATTAGCTTTACATGTTTTCAATAAAAGTTTGTTTACAAGGCGGTTTCTTTTTCTTTCCTATTATTCATGATTGAAAACGAGTTTTTCGCGGATTTGCGTCGGCGGTGTAAAGTAATCTTATAGCAAGAACGAGTTCTTGGAAACACCCGGAATTATCACCTTTAATTTATCTAACCACGTGTCCAGTCGTTTAAGTGAGGTCAATTTAAGCGAGGTCTAATCGAGTGAAGTCATGCCTTCGTTCAAAATGATTTTGCTGAAGATCAACTTTGTCAAAAAAGGATATGGAACCGCTTGAAGGTTCATCTCAGATGTCAGGGTTTTTTGCTTTTAGTCCTTCCGATTATTATTATTATTATTATTATTATTATTATTATTATTATTATTATTATTATTATTATTATTAGGATTGCCTTTTAGGGGAAAACTATTGTTTTTGGTATCATTATTATTATTATTATTTCCGCGCGTTATATTCGCAAGAAATCTGAAATCATTATCATAGGTAGCCTATGGTAAGAATATGCCATAGACCCAGTTTAAGTGACCTTGACCTATTTTTCAAGGTCACAGGGGCTTTTGAAGGCAAAATTTGTAAAATTTGAAATTGACATTAGGTCTAAAGTATAAGCTGTATGGCTAAGGGCCTCATGGACAATGATACAGAGGTAAATCCCCAGATATTGCCCTACTTTGATGCAAGTAGGTTAAGGTCAAGGTCGCTAATGGCCAAACCGGGTCAAAACAGGTTTGTTTCCGAGATCTCAAAAACCGGAAGGGCCAGAGCCCTGATCTTAGAGGCATACGATGCCCTATATATTTATCTAAGGTTAGCTTAACTTTTGTAGCGACTGCTTAATTACTTTTTTTAATATAGATTTTTTACTATTTTTGACATTACAGAAATCGTGACTTTGGCAATTTCTCCATGAAATACTGGTTTTTGGTCATAGCATGCTATAGTAAACTACCCCAAACATATGCATAAAACCTCCAAATCAAATGTCAAATTTTACCTTGACCCTCATTTTCAAGGTCATATGGCTATTTCATGGAAAAAATTTGACGTGGGCTAAAAGTGATGTTTTATTGTCAACCCCCCACCCCCATTCGCACATGCTTCTTCAGAATATGGGGTCATATTTAACCCGTGACCTTCACACGACCTTGTAAGTGCCCATTGTCTTCAAGTTCAAAGGTCAATTTCTCTATATTTGTAATTTTTGCCTATGTTTTACCCCCATATACAAAGATAAATTACTTTAAAATAGTTTATCATCATAACTCGAAATTTAGTCAAGGGGTCATTAGGCCAATAAACCATTACACAATATCCACACCTATTTTGCAGGGGAATCCTCCGCCTCTGGCTTTAGCCAGTCGCAGTCTAGTTATTTTTATTATTATTATTCTTTCCCAGCGTTTTTTTTTTCGCAAGAAATCTGAAATAATTATCATAGGTAGCCTTTGGTAAGAATATCCCATAAACCCAGTTTAAGTGACCTTTATCTACTTTTCAAGGTCACAGGGGCTTTTAAAGGCAAAATTTGTAAAATTTGAAATTGCCATTAGGCCTAAAGTATAAGCCGTATGGCTAAGGGCCTTATGGACAATGATACAGAGGTAAATCCCCAGATATTGCCCTACTTTAATGCAAGTAGGTCAAGGTCAAGGTTGCTAATGGCCAAACCGGTTCAAAACAGGTTTGTTTCCGAGATCTTAAAATCCGGAAGGCCCAGAGCCCTGATCTTAGTGGCATATGGTGCCCTATATATTTATCTAAGGTTAGCTTAACTTTTGTAGCGACTGCTTAATTACTTTTTTTAATATATATTTTTTACCTTTTTTTACATTGCAGAAATCATGACTTTGGCAATTTCGTCATGAAACAATGGTTTTTTGGTCATAGCATGCTATAGTAAACTACCCCAAACATATGCAAAAAACCTCCAAATCAAATGTCAAATTTGACCTTGACCCTCATTTTGACCTTGACCCTCATTTTCCAGGTCAAATGGCTATTTCATGGAAAAAAATTGATGTATGCTAAAAGTTATGTTTTGTTGTCAACACCCCACCCCCCAACCCCCACCTCCCATTCGCACATGCTCTTTCAGAATATGGGGTCAATACTTAACCCGTGACCCTCACATGACCTTGTAAGTTCCCATTGTCTTCAAGCTCAAAGATCAATTTCTCTATATTTGTCATTTTTGCCTATATTTTACCTCCATATACCTGCTATTATACAGATAAATTGCTTTAGAATAGTTTGTTAACATAAATCAAAATTTAGTTAAGGGGTCATTAGGCCAATAAACCTTTACACAATATCTTTTACTGATTGACAAAAGCATTTCCACACCTATTTTGCAGGGGAATCCTCCGCCACTGACTTTAATCAGTCGCAGTCTAGTTATAATTATTATTATTATTATTATTATTATTATTATTATTATTATTAGACAGGCTACAACCATAGTTGGCGAAGCAAGATGCTATAAGCCGAAGGGCTCCAACAGGGAAAAATAGCCCAATAAGGAAAGGAAACAAGGAAATAAATAAACGGTATAGGAATATATGAAAAATGCAAATGAAATATTTTAAAAAACAATAGAAACATTAAAACAGATAATTTATATATGACTATAAATAGACATAAAAACATTTGCTGCAAGTTTGAACTTTTGAAGTTCTTCTGATTTAACAATTGCTTTACACAATTTATCTTGAATAATATTTGTCTTAACTTTTGTTTTCACAAAAACATATATAGGCTTATATACCTCCACACATGTTAATGTGTATAGCCTACATAGATGCAAATACACCTAAATGCATACTTAACAGATATGATGGTAATCAACTTACAAACATGCACAAACATGCATACATATGCTTATAATTGCACATATTTTACGGGCCAATGCATGTATATATATATATATATATATATATATATATATATATATATATATATATATATATATATATATATATATATATATATATATATATATATATATATATATATGTGTGTGTGTGTGTGTGTGTGTTACCGTAAATATGCGAAATCCACACACATACACACACACACACACACACACACACATATATATATATATATATATATATATATATATATATATATATATATATATATATATATATATATATATATATATATATATATATATATATATATATATATATATATACATATATATATATAAAATCTTATTACTGAATCTCATGTCACTCATATTCCAGATAACTTGGTTGGCCTGTCCTTTATTCTTTCTTTAAGATAAGTTTTCAAGATTTTTAGTGGGTAAATATATCTCTTCCTAAAGCCATAATAAAGAAGGACCATGTAAATCAGTTTAACAGTAGATTATTTCTTCAGTATCGAAAACCAATAAGCAAATCTAAATATGAACCGTACTACCGCTAGAGAGTTATTTGGTCCCTTGACTGGCCAGACAGTACTACATTCGATCCCTCTCTCTGGTTACGGCTCATTCTGTTTTTGCCTACACATACACCGAATGGTCGGGCCTATTCTTTCTACATTCTCCTATATCCTTATATACCTGACAACACTATGATTACCAAACAATTCTTCACTCAAGGAGTTATATACTGCATTTTAAATGTTCAGTAGTTACCTTCCTTTTGGTAAGGGTAGAAGAGAATCTTTAGGTATGGTAAGCAGCTCTTCTAGGAGAAGGTCACTCCAAAATCAAACCATTGTTTTCTTGTCTTGGATAGTGCCATA
>NC_090742.1:135888822-135891322 GCF_036898095.1 Palaemon carinicauda | reverse complement strand
GCACAAAGTTGCATGGAATTTTGTCTCCTCCTTCATTACGTAATATAGATTTACGAAATACTTAAAAAAAAAAAAAAAAAAAAAAAAAAAAAAAAAAAAAAAAAAAAAAAAAAAAAAAAAAAAGTTACTTGGATACAAAGTGATGCTGCCGTCAGGCACTTAAGCCTTTTGTCTTTAGTATTCCTGTTCTTCACTTGACATATCAGTATTAATTTTTCGCATAAGAAATGTAAAAGTACTTTTCAACCTTTGTCCGAATTTTGAAGTAACCTTTTGTGTCATGGAAGTTTGGAGTCAAAAGTTATCTGAGCACTGCACAAGGAACTGGAAAAGCACCCTGAGAGTGCAGAACTGAGCCACGGCAGCGTATTTCTCGAAATCAGCTTGCCTTTCCCTAAATCAATTCATCATTTCCAGCTCTTTACATAACATTTTAAAATCCCTGAAAGTTTCATTACTTAACGATTAATATTGTGACCGTGTGGTTGATGACCGGAATTTGACCTTTTGCTTGACCTTGACCTTCAACCTTAACAGCTCGTTACGAAACTGTTTAAAATACCTGCAATGTTTATTACTTTACGACTAAAATTGTGGCCGGATGGTTATTGGCTGAAATTTGACCTTTTGCTTGACCTTGACCTTGGACTCAACCTTCGACCTTAACATGTAATAATTGACGTGATTTTTATACACTCAAATATGACCCAAGTTTGAAGTCCGTGACAACGATGTCCAAACTTATGGCTAATTACGTGAATTGGACATTTTGCTTGACCGTGACCTTAACCTTGGCCATCCAAAATTTAATAATTTCCAGCTTTTTACGTAACAGTTAATCGTTGGAAATTTCATCACGATTCAAATTGTGGTAAGAAAGCTGTTCACAAACAAAGGCACAAACAGGGGGTAAAACTTAACCTCCTTCCATCTTCGTTGGCGTAGGTAATAACTAAAGATAACACAAAGTCCCCTTTTTTCCGTTGGTTTTGCTATTTCAATTTTTGATGATGATGAATTTTAGGTTCATTGTAGATACTACTTTGTCGCTTTGAAATCAAAAGAATTGCAGAGAGTTACTAATGATAATATTTTTCTTTAAGGAGGATTGCAGGATAAGATCCAGAATTACGAGTGCCTTTATTTGCATAATTTGATCAACTTGATTAATTCACCAGCTTTCATACTGTTCTGGTTGAGTCTTAAGACCATAAAAGATAAACTTGATAATTATCTCGGTCATATCATTTCATAACTATAACTTAAATCAATTATTGTGCTCTATTATTCTTTCTCTTTATATTGAACAGGCTGACATAAGTCTCTTTTTATAGATTATATATGAAAGGTCTGCTGTAATGTTATTACTGTTCTTAAGATGTTTTGTTTCAATTGTTCATTAATTCTTTTGTCGTTTATTTATTTCCATATTTCCTTTCCACGCGGCTTCTTTTTTGTTGGATTCCTTGGGGTTATAGCATCCTGCTTTTGCAACTAAGGTGGTATCTTAGCTCATAATAATAATAATAATAATAATAATAATAATAATAATAATAATAATAATAATAATAATAATAATAATAATGATAATGATAATAATAATAATGATAATGATGATGATGATGATGATGATGATAATAATAATAATAATAACAATAATAATAATATTGATAATAATTAATGCCTTCTAAAACAACGTGTATCAAGTCGAAGGGAAATCTTAGCAAAAGTATGATGAAAAATTCTTGGCAAGTCCACGATGAGATGAAATCACTCATTCAAAAAACTCTATGATCTTTGGGTGTAAAAGTAAACGTAAAGGTAAACTATCAGAGGGAACTGTGTTTACTCGAGAAACACTTTTAAGGGATATATCAGCGTTTCAATATCTCGCGGGAAATTGAAAAAGAAATTCGAAACAGCCGTGTTTAAATTACTATGCGTTTGCATAATTCTGTGTTTGTTCTTATATATATATATATATATATATATATATATATATATATATATATATATATATATATATATATATATATATATATATATGTGTGTGTGTGTGTGTGTGTGTGTACACATATATCCATATTTACGTATATATATGTATATGGTTGTATATACACGTACGTACAAACACACACACACACACATATATATATATATATATATATATATATATATATATATATATATATATATATATATATATATATATATATATAAATGTATATGTATATTGAAACAGTATATATATATATATATATATATATATATATATATATATATATATATATATATATATATATATGTGTGTGTGTGTGTGTATGTATGTATGTATGTATGTATGTATGTATGTATGGATGTATGTATGTATGCATGTATTAACCACAAACATATCCTGAAAAGCTTAAAGCATTTCTTCATTACCACATTACATGTAGAATGGAACTCAAACAGCATGTTGATGCTAATTTTAGTTAAGAAACAGGTTTATATTATTTGT
>NC_090742.1:135876322-135881322 GCF_036898095.1 Palaemon carinicauda | reverse complement strand
GCTGGCTATCATACTGCCTTTTTCATTTAGCCTCTGGGATTTTTCTTATGAATTGTCGTATCCAGGCCTAGCCTATCCTTTGACGCCGTGTTCGTTGGTCCATTATGCTACGTTCATTCATCTTTTTTCATGCTGGCTTTACAGCAGCTATATTGTGTTCCCCTTTGTGAAGGGTGAACTTTTTCCTGTCGGTGCGCTGACAGCTGTATCCTAGCCACTGAGAATTCTAGATTGAGTAGTAACATTTTTTACTTTATGTCATTACACCTCTCAGCGGTGAGTCTTGCCGTTACTGGTATCGAACTTAATTTTATTTATAATACTGAATTGTTGTGGGGAGGCCTAATCCCTTCGGGGTTCTGGTCTTATACACCCGTCAGACATAACCCTTTTATTAAAGAGCGAGTTGTCAGACTGTCGGCAATGCCAGTACTTATGGCTTCGTCGTCTATGACGGCATTCATTTTCTTGGCCATACCATAGTGATACGTCGCTATTTAGGCAATGTGGCCTGTACTGCCAGCAACCTTTTCTTACGGCATGATGTTTATGTGGAAACTATTTTCGTTTGACTTTACTGCCCATTCTTACCAACACTTGCCGTTACTGACGGCAGATCAAGCGTATAGATAATTCTCTGGTACACTTCCATCAGGACGACATGGCTCGAGCCCAAATAAGGGATTTTGACGTAGGAAAAACTGTCATCCTGATGGCCTGCCCGTTAGTTCATTTTCTCTCCCCATCCCTTTGCTCGTTAGAGGCTTCTATTTCACAGTAGCTCCGCTGCGATGTGGAATGAAACGGCAAGGGTCGTATGGGAGCACTGAAACGTGATAGGATATGTAACGGCTCCTCACTTATCCTTCCCCTTAGAGGATTAGACTGGGAAAGGTTTATTCGTGGTGCAGATATCTATGGTTATCTTAGGATACGTCCCTGATTATACACACGATATCTTCGGATAGTCGTTCGGGGGTTAGAACCCCGTGATACCTGACGGTAATTCTCTTATAATATCAGTCGCAGAAATATTATACAGTAGGAAGCAGCTGAAGGGAACTTCCATCAGAACGACATGGCTATCTCACCCAAAAATAGATTTTTCCTTCCTTAAAATCCCTTGTATATATATGTATATATGTGTGTGTATTTATATATATATATATATATATATATATATATATATATATATATATATATATATATATATATATATAACGAGAACTAAACACCCAGTGAAAGCAATATCTAGCTGTATGATTAAAAGGTTATTACTTCTCGTTTATCGAAGGACATGATTCTGTCTTTATGCAAATGTAATGGCGAATTATATGAAAACTTCCGCAAATCGCCACGGTTAACTGACATGATTTGTTTTTACTCTAATAATCAGTATCTTTCACATGTTTTCTCTGTTGCTCACTTCTCACATAAAGGACATAATACAGTTTTGCCTATATAATTTTAGCTAAAACTACCGTATTAATCCTCTAGTGCTGCCATTGGTAACATAGGCGTACTGTAGGCAATGCAATGTCTTGATCAACATCATATAATCTATAACTTTAAGCTAACATTTATAATGTTACTGTCTTCACCACCGTTTATTTCCCTCGTGCAGTGATTTCCTGGATTATGAAATTATAACTATAACATCCAGTTAGCTGTGGAGTGTGAATAAACTGAAGGGTCTCTTTTCTTTAGAAGACTAAACTTTAATTGATAAGTATGTTAACGAGAACAAATAGCGAAGGTTTAATCTTTAAAGATCATTTATGACTGGATCCAAAGGAAGCGATTAAGATTTACAAAATCAACGGAATTTGGCTGGTGAAGACTGCAGCTGGATAGATAGTGTTAGACATGAATCTTTGATGTTCATTGTTAGATTTCCGACGAATGGTAGATTTATGGGAATAACCCTGTATCGATTGGTAATAGAAATGAATAACTGAAAGGAGGATTACGCAAAGCGAGTAATGACATGAAAGGTTAAGAACTATGCAACTCTGTCCCTAAACCGAAAACAGTACTATTGGCCAGAGCTAAGAACCCACTAGACGTCTGGCAATTGAAAGAGGAATATAATTGAACAAACAGACAATATTTTTACACCTTAGTAGCAGATTTTCATCTAATGCGTATTGATTTATGTAATTATAGTGAAGAGTTAAGAAATGAATGGGACAATATATGAGAAAAATACGAGCATATAAAGAGCAATTAGACGATACAAATTCTGTATACAGAAGAGATAATGGAGCCCATTTTCTACGTCAATTTAGCTTGAAAGTTGTGAAAAATACACGATTGTTAAAACAATAAAAAAAGGAGATTAAAAGAAATTAAATTGTCGATCTTGAGGGAAGTTTAATTGTGCTCTTGGTAAGGAGCATAATAGATAATAAGGATTGGAAAAAGAGCGTCATAAAAATGGAATATCGAAAATTATTCAGATAAAATCACTTGATCGTCAATTTTATGGGAAATGTAGCATGGTAAAGAAGAAGACCAAGAAGAAAAAGAAGATGAGGGTTCCAAGTTCCAAGATCCACGTCGCTTACTCCATATTTACAGCTATAGACGTGCAGGTGCATAGCTTTCTATTCTTACGAACACAAGAAAATTATGATTTTATCTGCTTAAGAACCAGCCAGAATTGCATGAAAGGTAACTTCCAAACGTATACAGCACATTCTTCCGCCAATGGCAATCATAGTCACAACAAATATGTCTGTTCTTCCAATCTTCTCATTGCTGGAATTCGTCTGAAATCTTAAAGGTTCATAGGACTTCAATCAGAGTTGAGTTAACTGAACTGTGGAAGAAGACTCTTAGTTGGATCCAGCGGTTTTAAGTATAATAGCATTTATGGACCAAATTTATTTCCCTTAATGGTAAACTGAACTTTATATAACCATGGTGGTTTCACGTAAGGCGAACCCTACAGGTCAGTCAATCTTGATCTCCCTACATTTTTTCATAGCCATGTGAAGCTACAGGTCATAATTATGGTATAATTCTTGATCATAAATCTCAGAACTGAAGTTGTACGTCTCACATGTAAAGTTTAAAGGTTATTATGAGCGGCAGAACAAACGTGTAGTTATTGTTTTGTCAAATATAGCCTCAATACTGAATATATTAGCATTTAATCAGCCTTCAAGTTCCTATGACCAGATAATGTTTGCTCATAAATCATCATTCAGACCTATCGGTACTCCCAGTGTACCTTTCTTACCATACAGCCTCACTGAGGTAATGATTATACCCGGTTAAATTTATTAACACCTTTTAGGAGGCTTCAATGCAGAATCAACAAAATGCGATTTTCTAATGATTGTTCTAATCCACAGCATTAGTAAGATTAATATAGACAATCATGCACTCAAAGTAGGCTAAACATTTACTTCCTTTGCGAACTTGTATAAAAGAATTGACGGATACTTGTGAATGCAGTTGCAATATGTACTGCATTGATAATAGATAAGAGATAAAAGGAAAAAGAAAGGCATGCAGAAAAGCATTCACCGCAATAATAAAATTAATGTAGACAATCATGCACTCAATGTAGGCTAAACATTTACTTCCTTTGCGAACTTATAGAAGATAACAGAAGAATACTTACAAATGTAAATGTAATATGTACTGCATTGGTAATAGATAAGAGATAATAGGAAAAAGAAAGGCATGCAGAAAAGCAAACAGGAACGTATGCAATTAGGTCATTCATTATATTTGCTCTTTTGATCTCGTAAAAGATTCAGTCCAAGGCATCGGAAGCCCAGCAATTAACAAAGGAATGCGCGAATTATTGAGGCTCCTTAAGATCTCTCTTCTCACTAATTCCTGAATGATGATTCCCATTTCCTTGCGGAAAAGCAGACATTGGTAAATTTGCATAGCTTAACGAATCTCTCTCTCTCTCTCTCTCTCTCTCTCTCTCTCTCTCTCTTTTCTCTCTCTCTCTCTCTCTCTCTCTCTCTCTCTCTCTCTCTCTCTCTCTCTCTCTCTCTCTCTCTGCTTTTCGCTTAGATATTTTCATTTATTTGTTCATATTCATATTTAAATGCTAAACTATAACGGTATATCAGGTCGATTTTGGTTCCAACATTAAAAGCCTGATTTTGATTGGAATTAGTAATGCTGTTTAAATAATTTTATAGTTTTCTTGGTAGTTGAATGGATAGGACGACTGTCCCTTTTCTACCCAGGTCCTTATGCCAAGGTTAAGTTTTTGAAAGGGGCACATGAGCTTATCAACATTCATCTTCCCACGAGTTAATCCCAAGGTATGTAATTTCGATATTAAGAAATGTTCAAGGTTTAATTTCTCTAAACTGTATATAAATGGCATTATCATGATTATTGTTAATAATTTTATTATTATTATTATTATTATTATTATTATTATTATTATTATTATTATTATTATTATTATTATTATTATTATTATTATTATTATTATTATTATAAGGTAAGGTAATAATATTTGGGAGCTTTGATCTCTAATAAAAGATCTTTAGAATTTGAGCTTAATGAAAGATCGAAAAATAGAAATCAGACAATGGCTAGGTTAAGTAAAGTTTTGAAACCATATCTCCTGAAATTGGATATGAAAATCAGGCTACGCATTACTTTAGTGAGATCGGTGTTACTGTATGAACATAAGTCGTGGTATAACAATGAGTCAATATCCATCAGATTTCGTAGATTTTAGAACAAAGCCCTCAGAAGAATACTGGGAGTTAAATGCCAGGACAGGATAAGAAATGAAACTATAAGAGAGATTACTCAGATGCCATATGGAGATGAGATTATAGTGAGGAATTAGATGGTGATGGTTTGGGCATGCTCTTTGCACTACCCAAGAGAGATTAGTTCACCAAACTTTCAACTGGTCTCCACTAGGGACTAGAAGAGTTGGACTATGAGGCGTGAAGTCAGAAATGATGAGTGGAGAAATAATTGATTTAAAAGCTCAAGATAGAGACGAG
>NC_090742.1:135861322-135871322 GCF_036898095.1 Palaemon carinicauda | reverse complement strand
GTAACAAACTATCAATTAGCTACGATGGTGAAGATGGGTTGATTTCAATTCTAAGTGCAAACCACCTGAATTCGACAGGTATAAGTACAGAAGAATTGTCATTAACTTTTATCTTTCTTCGTGGCCAGGTGGTAGTCACTGTCTATACAAGCTTGCCGGACCAGGGTTCGATTCCCGGCCGGTCACAAGCTCTTGCCTTTTGTGTGATTTTGCCTGGGGCTCTGATCCCGAGGTCGTTAAGATTATCCAGACATTAATGTATCAAAAATATATGTGGCTTACTCGAATATGAAAAACACGTCTAAATGTGCAAAATCTATCATTAATCGAATGCCAAGTAACAAACTACCAGTTAGCTACGATGGTGAAGATAGATTGATATCAATCATAAGTACAAAACACCTGAATTCGACAGGTATAAGTACAGAAGAATTGTCATTGACTTTTATCTTTCTTCGTGGCCAAGTGGTAGTCACTGTCTACACAAGCTTGCCGGACCAGGGTTCGATTCCCGGCCGGTCACAAGCTCTAGTCTTTGTGTGATTTCGTCTGGGGCTCTGATCCCGAGGTCGTTAAGAGAATCCAGACATTAATATATATATATATATATATATATATATATATATATATATATATATATATATACATATATATATATATATATATATATATATATATATATATATATATATATATATATATATATATATATATATATATATATATATTATATATATATATATATATATATATATATATATATATATATATATATATATATATATATATATATATATATGTATATATATATATATATATATATATATATATATATATATATATATATATATATATATATACATATATATTTATATTTATATATATTCATAATCACGACAATTTTATTACCCTTCTGATTTTCCGGGTGTGTCATGAAGAAAGATTGCTAGTTTGACATTATGAAGGGTAAAAATTATTTGAACTGACGTCAGCCATAATATCCTGCTGCCAGTTCTAACTGGTAATTATCAGGCCAAGTATATATTCATTTCTTAGATCGGAAGACCTTTCATGAATCGAAATTCAACTGATATTCAATATTTTCTGAAAGTTAATAAGAATCTCATTATTCAATATTTTTTATCACTATTCACCATCTGCATAAACATTCTCAACTATCGATCCCTGAATATTACTATCATAGATACAGCAATATCTAATGTGCATACATAGAAATAGAATTGATGTTTTTAGAAATCGAATAGGACATTAAAAAATTCATAAAAAATCGTGGAAATAGTTAACATATAATCATGAATATGATGGATCTGTCACGGAAAGAAAAAAACGAAGACTGCATTGAATGACTCTCTTAATTAGTATTCTATTATTTTTTGATAAATCAAATGGCAGGGAATTCTTTGTTACATAATGAATTAGACATCTACGCTTGAAAAAAGACATTATTGTTGATATCTATTGATATATTTCTGTACAATCGTTACTGAAGCGTACCTTTAAAGTTCAAAAGTACTTAGAGAAAGTAACAGATTGTACCAAACCATACGTATGAAGATAGTCAATAATAATGTTTAGAAATTTTAAATAGATATTTGGGTAATTCAATATGAAAAAAACTTGAAAACTTAGTAGATTGATTACAGGATGAGCTGGAGTATTATTTTGTGATTGATTGATAGATTGATTTGAAGTTTTATGGTATCCTGACATCAAAGGTCATTGATGCCGATATCATTTATCATAAATGAAGAATAAAATAGTATTCAATTAAAACCATAAGATCGAAGAAATAATTATAAAATTTGAATCAGTTTTAGAAGACCTGCTTCCGTTATAAATTTAAAAACAACGCTAGCATAGTAGCCTACAACACACCCTGCCCAAGAATCTTGGAAAGGACGAACTTGCTACTGTTATTCTAAATTACATGAACTATTTCTTAACAGTTCAAAAGATGAATTAATATACAATTCATTTTATGAACTGCAGAAACTTTATATTTCCTATTTTTTCCCTAATAATGGAGGCCGGTTGGTTATGGTGTACAATACGCACTGTAGTCCTCAGAATCGCTTTGGCCTCTCCAGAAATGAGATTCAGCTTCCCAAGACTCTCAATTAACATTCTTACACTAAAACAAAAGAGACTTAATTAGTCCCCTCACATCCATGAAAGCAAATGTCTCCTACAAAATATTTCCCTTCTTTCAAGTTCTTTTTTCTTTCTTTCTCTTTTCATCTTGCTTTATAATGAGAGAGAAAAGACGCGGTTATTATGTCTTGCCCTCTCAAAGGTTTCTTTTTTTTTCTTTTCTTTTCTTTTCTCAAGCAGGAATTCTCATTTAATTTCTTTGGGAAGTGTGCACAGGAGTGCACGGATTCAAGTGTCTCCTTCAGAAGTGCTCTCACTTAATGAATGTCTTTTAATTACATCCATTAACGTCTTACGTTATATATTCTATTCATCTTCCGTCTTTTTTCATTTACTTTAATGTATTCTTTTTTAGGATGAACATTATTTTTTCGACTAGGTGATTTGGTGGAATCACAAGGAAGTAAAATCAGTCAAAGAAGAAGTTGAAAAATTAAACACCCAAATGTGCACAATTAAATGTTTTCAAAGCGCTGCTAAAAATAAAACTTCAAATTAATTAAGTATAGAATAGATAAAAGAAACATTACTAAACATGAGCTAGTGACGTGAAACGAAAATTGGTTGCCCAAAATTTCAGAACTGTGGTAAAAAAACTAAAATTTTCTGCAATGTAGATAAGAAAAGGTAATTTTATTTAAATATAAGGTCAAGGGACATTCGTATTCTAAATGTTATAACGTCATTAATATTAGGCTAAAATGAGAAAAGTAAAAAGTCCTTTAAACTTTTCTCTCGTGCATCCCCTTCTTAAAACCTTTGCGCTTTTACTATAATATCTCATTCAGGCTCATTTACGATTACTCATTTTCTGTGTAGTTACATCAAACTTATTCAACGGAATAATTAGAATTATTACAGATACATTAAACTTTGATGTCTTAGTACCGGTTCAACTTACAAAATATTTTAACATTAAAAAAAAAGTCTGATTTAATATAGGTGTGTGTGAATAAAAACTAATATTCTATTATCAGCATTAAATTTTATGCATAAATACCGTTTTCATCATCATGATAATAAAGGTTTAAACTAGAACTTTGCAGGGCATCATCGCAGAATGTTCATTGAACCGTGAATTACATGTAATTATTAGCCACTGCTGATTCTTTCTTTTCATACCTCATATTTTCTCAGACGAGCGTTTTAAACTCTTGTGTGAACACATGTATGAATTCAAATGCATCTGTTCTACGAGTGTAAACCAAATTAAAGTAATCCAATAAATACAAAGTGGAAGAGAAAAAATAAATCTTCAGATAATTTTGAAATAAATTTCCGTTATCATTATCTTAAATTTTTTTCCTTTTCACGTGAGAGTCGTTCGCTGATCTATTGTTTTATTTTTGTCTTTTATAAAACAGGTTCCAAACTGAATCATATCTTTTCAGCAATCAACAACATGACATTGTGATGATTATATTTAGAATCATTCCAAGCATTCTGTCTCTTCCCAAAAGTAAACAGATAGTATTAAAATCTGGAATTCAGTCAATATTTGAGTTATGTTCAGAGAAAATATACCGAAGACAGTGAGTCTGTTTACATTACTAGTAACACTTGCTGTAATTTAGCTGTCTTAAAATTATCAGAATTACTAGCATCTGGTAAAGATATCTAAAAAATTTATTAGCTGGTATATAAATGAGAGCATAATTGGTTTTATGGAGGTACATTTTACGGTTCCTCTCAAGGGAAACTTACAGGATGAGTGAAGAGGATAATAAACCAGGTGAAAGTAGGCCATTATGTTCAGCGTTATTGGTCGTGGATATAGAACAGAAGGTATTAATATTCCAGTGTTATTCTCGCTTGGAAGAATTGACGTCTGGAAAATTGAAGTGAAAAAAAAAAGAAAAAAAAATTGGCCTGGAGAAAGTTCTGGCCGAGTCTCGCCATGCGGGTTAGAAAGGGAACTCTGTCATTTTCATGAATTTGAAAGAGGCTTTTGCGACCAAAGAAATTTGCAGGTCTTCTTTGCTGAATGTGATGAGACTAACAATTACAAAATCAGCATCAGATGTTCCAATATTTGATTCTAAAATACTTCTTTTAAATATTTACCAATCAATTCAATAGAAATTTAAGTATGAAAAGCAGTTTTCTTTACAAAGAAACTTTAATCACTGAGATGTAAATGAAAAGAATTGTAATTTTATTGATAATTATTCTGCCAAATCATTGAGCACAATACAAATCATTAAATTTCATGGTCTGGTATTATTTTGCTATTTTTCTGTATAACAAAATGAAGTCTATATAATTTTTTCTATCTATGATTTTTTGTGTACTTTAATCATTGGTAAAAATATTGTTATGGAATTATTACCATTGTTATGCTTTAGCACTGAATCCATTAAATAAAAACAATCTCATTAACTACACAGCTTAACAATCACAGATTTTTGATTGCACTATTGTTATAAGATTTAATATTATTTGTGATTAACTCCTCAGATCAATTCAAAGTATATGAAATGATTATTCTTGGTTCATATGGCTGGTGCAAACTGCTTTTCAAGAGCATTCTCTTTAATCCGCATTCTGTCGTTTAGTTTTATTCTGATTTACTGAAAAATATTTTGCAATTCAGGCTCACCTATTATCAGAGATCTTTTATTCTGTGGAAAGTGGCAAAACACATCCCATCGCTACCTCTCCTATGTGTGAGCTCAGAGTACAGTGCTGTCTTGTTCTTCCGTTAAATGCTTCAAATGGTATTATACAGAAGTGTCATCCACATCATTTTCAGAGTGATGTGTACAAACTATGTTCAGGAATTCGTCCATGATATAGTTTATTCAGACATGCAATACATGCGTAGTTAGTATGTATTAAACGTAAAGGTAATTTTGGAAAATTTTCATTGACATATACAGACATTTGAAGATATCGCAATATATTTAATATACATTTATATTAAAGTTTTTAGCACTTATTTTTTTTTTAACATCTCGACCCTTCAACATCTTAAACGTTTTTATAACATTCGACCTTATTAATGGACTGCAGTCCTCAAAACCTCGTTGGCCTCTCCAGAAATGAGGTGTACCTTCCCAGTTCCCAAGACTCGCAATTGACATTCTTACACAGCAAACTAAAGAGACCTAATTAGTCCCCTCAGATTCATGAAAGCAAATGTCTCCCTCAAAATATTCCCCTTCCTTCAAGCTCTTTTTTTTCTTTCTTTCTCTTTTTATCTCGGTTTGTGATGAGAGAGAAAAGACGCTCTTATTAAGTCTTGCCTTCTCAAACGTTTCGTTTTTCTTTTTCTTTTCTCGAGCAGGAATTCTCATTTCATTTCCTAGGGAAGTGTGCACAGGAGTGCACGGATTCAAGGGTCTTCTTTAGATGCAGTGCATAAAGCAGCATCTGGATGAATGACATTTAATTTCGTCCATTACCGTCCTACGTTATATTTTCTATTCAACTTCCGTCTTTTATCATTAACTTTAATGTTTTCGTTATTTAGGCTAAACATTATTTTCTCTACCAGATGATTAGATGGAATCACAAGGAAGTAAAATCAGTCAAAGAACAAGTTCAAAACTGAACAACCAAATGTGCATATATTATTTTTTTTAAAGCGCTGTATAAAATAAAACATAAAATTAATTAAGTCTAGCATAGAAAAAGGAAAAATTTCCAAAAATGAGCTAGTGATGTGAAACGGAAATTATACACCCAGAATTCAGAACTGTAAAAAATGATAATTTTCCGCAATGTAGATAAGAAAGGATCATTTTATTTAAATAAAGGTTCAGGGGACATTAATATTTTACATGTTATAGCGTCATTGATATTAGGCGAAAATGAGAAAATTAAAAAGTCCTTTAAAGTTTTCTCTCGCGCAGAATTCTAAAAATATGTGCTTTTACTGCTCATATATAATTCCGATTCATTTACAATTGCACATTTTCCTTTGTAGTTACATCAAACTTATGCAACCGAATGATTAGAATAATTACAGATACATTTGATGTAATACAAAATATTTTAACTTTAAAGCAAATAGTTACCAATGATTGATTTTGAAGAAAAAAAAAGGTCTAATATTATATTGTTGTGTGAATAAAAGCTAAGATTCTATAATCAACATTAAATTATAATGATAAAGATTAGAAATAGAACTTTGAAAGGCCCCATTGCAGATTACCTAAATGAACTGTGAATTGCATTTAATTTTTTACAAATGATGATTTTTAGTTATCATATTTCTTATTTCATAATAAACACTTATATGAACACATGTCTGAATTAAAATACATCTGTTCTATAAACCAAGTTATACTAATGCAATAAATACAAATTAAATGAAAAGAAAAAGTAAACCTCTAAGTAATTTAAGGTAATTTTTAATTATCATTATCATCAGTATTAAAAAGATATGAATTTTTTTTTCTTACTTCAGAGTCATTCGCTGATATATTTTTTTTTCTCTAAAACAAGGTCCGGATTTAATCATGTCTTTACAGTAACCAGCAACATGACATTTTGATTAGTATATTTAAAATCGTTCCAAGCTTTCTGGCCTTCTCAAAAGTAAACAGACAGTATCAAAATCTGAAATTCAATCAATATTTGATATATGTTTAGAAAAATTAAACCGTGGACAGTGAGCCTGATTAATTTACTAATAACAATTGCTGTAATTTAACTGCCTTTAGAATTATCAGAATTACCAACACCTGGTAAAGATATCTAAAGATTTTATTAGTTGGTATATGACTGAGGGCATAATTGGTTTTACAGTGTTACTTTTCACGGTTCCTCTCAAGGGAAAACTTATAGGAAGAGTGAAGGGCCATTATGTTTTCCGTTATTTATCGTGAATATAGAACAGAAGCTATTACTAATTCAGTTTTATTTCCGTTTGTAAAAATCGACATCTTGAAAATTGAACTAAAAAAAAAGAATATCTCATGGAGAAAGTTTTGCCTAAGTCTCGCCATGCAGATTAGAAAGGGAACTGTGTCATTTGCATAAATTTGAAAGAGGCTTTTGCGGCCAAAGAAATTCGCAAGTCGTCTTTGCGGAATATAATGAGACTAACAATTGCAGAATCAATATCACATGTTCCAATATTTGATTCTAAAAATACTTCTTTCCCTCCCAAAAATCGAAATATTTACTTCACAATTCACTTTTCTTTACAATGAAACTTTAATCACCGAGATGTGTGAAATGCTTTGTAATTATTTTGATGATTATTCTGCTAAATCATTAAGCACAATAAAGATCTGTTGAATTTTGGTTGCACTATTTCTATGAGATTTAATATAGTGATTAACTCCTCAAATCAATTCAAAATATATGAATGACTATTCTTGATTTACATAGCTGGTACAACATGCTTTTCAAGAACATTCTCTTTTATCACCATTCTGTCGTTTAGTTTTATTCTGATGTAATGAAAAATGTTTTGCAATCATGACTCACTCGCTATCATAAATCTGTTATTCTGTGGAGAGTTGCAAAACACCTCCAACCATTACCTCTCCTACGCGTGAGCTCAGACTATCGTCCTTTCCAGTGAAATGCTTCAAATGGTATTATACAGAAATGTCATTCACATTGTTATCAGAGTGAAGTGTCCAAACTATGTTTAGGAATTCATCCATGATATGGTTTATTCTCATACATGCCATGCATACGCAATTTGAATCTTTAAAGGTTTAAAGGACACTCATGAATGGCAGAGGCAAGGGACAGTGACATTGCACTATCAAGCAGGACAATGCCCAAGAGACTGACCATATATACATATGATCAGCACCAAAGCCCCCTCTCGACCCAAGCTAGGACCAAGGAGAGCCAGGCAATGGCTGCTGATAACTCAGCAGATAGACCTGTAGGCTCCCCCAAACACCCCACCCTTACCTCACAAAAACGGTGAGGTTGCAGCGACCAAAGAAAGTAAACGAGTTTGAGCGGTACTCGAACATCAGTCTAGCGATCACCAGTCAGGAACAGTTTCATGGAAATATAAGTATACAAACATTTGAAGATATTACAATATATCTAATATACCTCGATAAGAATACTGATAAAATATCAGGTGTCAGGAAGAAATATTAAATTATGGAAAAGATATAACCCAACATTCTTTTCCACTCCAGGGGTTAACTCCTGCACTCTATTTGTTCAGTGGCTACTTTCCTCTTGGTAAGGGTAGAAGAGACTCTTCAGCTATGGTAAGCAGCTCTTCCAGGAGAAGGACACTCCAAAATCAAACCATTGTTCTCTAGTCTTAGGTAGTGCTATAGCCTCTGTACCATGGTCTTCCACTGTCGTGGGTTAGAATTCTCTTGCTTGAGGGTACATTCGAGCACACTGTTCTATCTAGTTTCTCTTCCTCATGCTTTGTTAAAGTTTTCATAGTTTATATAGGAAATACTTATTTTAATGATGTTACTATTCTTAAAATATTTTTTTTCCTTATTTCCTTTCCTCACTGGGCTGTTGTCCTTGTTAGGGCCCCTGGGCTTATAGGATCCTGCTTTTCCAAATAGGGTTGTAGCTTAGCATTTGATAATAACAATAATAATAATAATAATAATCATAATAATAATAATAATAATGATAATAATAACCCTTTATTAAAAAAAAAATAATAATAAAGAAATAAAAAATAGCACAGATAAATATCCAGGTAAAGACTTCGTTCTTTCAAGAGAAAAATTCCCCCATCGAGATGATATGAAAAGTCCAATCATATATGATGGATGGGACTTGGTAATATTCCTGGCGGCTGACCTTATCGAGGGCGTCACTCCATGAAAAAGACCCGGTGTACCGGTTTGAAATTACCCCCTCCAAATCTTACCCCCCGGTAATTTGAAACCGGATTCAAACTACCGGGGGGTAACTTGATACCGGTTTCAAGCTACCCCCGGGGGTAATTTGAAACCGGTTTTATGCTACCCCCCTGGTTTCAAATTACCCCCATCGTTTTTGCGCAGGATCTCATCATTTATGAATATTAATAAATTGCTTTTGATCAGGGTCAACACAATCATTAGGTAATATGTATATACATGTACTGTTTCACCTATTGGTATCGTTTATTAATATCCAGCCTTTATCCGTCTTATGTTTATATCTTAGCTAATAAATGTCGGATATTCCATTATCAGTCATGGGCGCATATTTGACCGAGACAGGAAGACGAGGTGAAATTTGATTTTGACGGTTATTTTTTCCATTATTTGAAATATTTCATAATTATATTGCAAGCAAATATTATATAAGGTATAATCAACATATTGATCATAAGTATATATGTATACATACATATACATATATGTATATATATATATATATATATATATATATATATATATATATATATATATATATATATATAAATATATATACATATATATATACTGTATATATACAGTATATATATATATATATATATATATATATATATATATATATATATATATATATATATATATATATATATATATATATATATGTATGTATGTATGTATATATATATATGTATATATGTATATATATATATATATATATATATATATATATATATATATATATATATATACTGTATATATATATATATATATATATATATATATATATATATATATATATATATATATATATATATATATATATATATATATATATAAATATACTGTATATATATATATATATATATATATATATATATATATATATATATATATATATATATATATATATATATACATATAATACATGTATATGTATTTGTATGTATGTTGTAAATACTATATCATTCATGATATCTGTAAATAATTGACACTTTTAATAAAGCAAG
>NC_090742.1:135846322-135848822 GCF_036898095.1 Palaemon carinicauda | reverse complement strand
TTATGCTTCTCAGAATAAATTATCGGTTCTTAGTGCGTTTAAGGATTCTGAGATACATAAATGTAATGGTTCTCAGAATAAATTAATGGTTCTTAGTGCGTTTAAAGATTCTGAGATACATAAATGTTATGGTTCTCGAATAAATAAATCAGTTGATAGCGCGTTTAACGTTTACGTCATACATTTTATGATTATAAAAATTTCTAATAAAAAAAATGTATTTTAGGATTACGACGTAAAATCACACTTTTATGCCTAGCTCGAGATATCTGAAGGCAAAAAGGCACTAGATGAACATAAAAATGACAGAGGATATAGGTTGCACCTACAGTGAATAGATTTTTTTTTTTTTTTTTTTTTTTTTAGTAATATACACCTGTCCTAGAAGCCTTGAATACTAAGGTAGTCACATACGTTAATGATCGCTTTATTTTATAAATGAACTCAATTATGTTGCCTTTTTGTCAGAAAATCACTGCTCAATACAATAGAATTTCTGTATTCAAAAACTTTATAAATAGAAGATTAAATTTATAAAACCCAGAACGATTATAATGATTGAGAAGTAGATGTTAAAAGGTACATTCAGTTATACCTTAGTAGCATTTCATGTTTCATCCTCATTATCTAACTGCTTAAGCATACTTATATTTCTCTTGAATATTATGTAACAAAATGTAAGTAGTGGGTTCAAAGCAGCGAAATATAAGATTGATGTGTATTCTCATTCAACAGTTATTTTAAAAAAATGGTATCAAATTGCTATTATTTATACGACCATATAGAATAGTTTCTACATTATAATTAAAATTGTATTTGTTTACTTATTCTATTTAACTTTGGGGACTTCATTTAGAGCTATATAGAAATAGGGATGCAGTCATAGTTATATACGATTTTTGTTTTCCTTTTACTCACGGACAACATACGATTCTAGAAGATAACTTCAATCTTAATGTATCTAGGTTAAGACATCAGTTGACTTGGGCCTAATCCTACTTTGACTTATGATCTGTCGGAGGATAATGGATTATATCCAGTAAAACAGAACTGCCCATTTAAGCCTGTGTTCCATTTCAAATGAGTTATCTAAGCGATTGCTATTGTAGGCCTATCCGTTTAAAATAAAAAAGATAAGATGCATTGTCAATATAATCCAGGAACTTCATAATAGAAATACTACAAATGAATGTATATATCACATGTAATATTCTTCTTCACCACTATGGTATACTAGTGGGCGAGACCCATCAAAAATTATTTAGGTATTAAGATCTTTTTTAACACATACACACACACCCTCTAACCAGGGTATGACTATCCCCCCCCCCCCTCCATGCTTCCCCAAGGACTGGGAGACCTGTATGACCGGATATATATATATATATATATATATATATATATATATATATATATATATATATATATATAAATGAATAAAAGTATATGTATATAAATATGTATATGTATATATATATATATATATATATATATATATATATATATATATATATATATATATATATATATATATATACAATTGGATTGTCAATTCTGGAATAATGCACGAATCTGAAATATATTGTCAGACATATGTTGAGTATGGATTGTATTCAATTCTAATAAACTAACATAAACCGAAATTATTGATAGGACAAAAAAAAAAAAAAAAAAATATTATAAACATCTACTCCTTTTAACTTATAAGGGAATTTGAGATTAGGAAGTTAACGCTTTATCCTGGATTCTGTGATACAAGAGGAGATTCATGTTTTTAGGGTTGTGGTGGCCTATTTAGTAATGTCCCTGCTGGTGATCGCCAGGCTGGTGTTCGAGTGCCGCTCAAACTCGTTAGTTCATTTGCTCGCTGCAACCTCACTATCCTTGCGATATAGGGATGGGGGGGGGGGGGGGAGCGTATAGGTCTATCTGCTGAGTAATAAGCAGCCATCGTATAGCCCTCCTTGGTCCTAGCTTGGGTGGAGAGGGGGCTTGGGCGCTGATCATAAGTATATACGCATGATTAGTCTCTAGGGCCGTTGTCTTACTTGATAGGGCATTGTCCCTGTCCCTTGCCTCTGCCATTCATGAACGGCCATTGAACCTTTGCTTAGCAAAGAGCATTAATCAAAATGCTAAACAGCATCATTATGCGTGATATTTATAATTACAGAACTGCTACTATATGACTTGCTTTTTGAACTGCTGTTCATTGCTTCGAAAGTACTGGTCATCTTCATTCTCAGCTTATATTAATATTCAGGATATGAAAAATCTACGAAAATCTTTTTACGATAGAGACGAGCTGTTGGAGTTGATATCTTTTACAATTTCATTCTGGATAATACATTGGTTACGAATTCGCTTCGCATTAGCATGGCAGCAGATCAATCCCAGCTTGGGACCGTGAGTTTAAGCTGTTTACTGGGGAGGCCACTGCTGTGGTTAGGCACCAGAGTGAGAGGTTGCCATGCCCGGCTGACGCTCTGGTGAGCATCTA
>NC_090742.1:135806322-135821322 GCF_036898095.1 Palaemon carinicauda | reverse complement strand
TATATATATATATATATATATATATATATATATATATATATATATATATATATATGTATATATATATATATATATGTATATACATATATATATATATATATATATATATATATATATATATATATATATATATTTATATATGTATATATATATATGTGTGTGTGCATGTGTGTATGTGTTATATTCAGGTCTCGTATTTAGATAACATTATATTGCTTCCCCAAAAACGATGGTTTTTCCACTAGAGCTCTCCAATATTATCTATCAAAGATACTTGGTGATGAATTAATCAAGACTTTCCGTCGTAGTTATATGTAAAACTCATCATTACCATATCAAAAGCTGTCAGAGATACATTATTCTACTTTGGAGTTAGATTTAAGTCATAAACGTAACATCTACATTTGTTCCAGATCGAATTTTTTCCAGTGTCTATGAAGAGTATTATATATCGGTTTGTTTAATGGTGGACTGAAAGACAAATAATGGCTTTAAAAATTCATAATAAAAGAAACTGCATGATTTCAATCTATCAATATTTTATTCACAAAGCGGTTTTGTTACTAGATTATGAATATTCATATACAGTAAAAGCTGTCAAACGAAATATTGACTCGCTTTATTTTAGTTTCGCTGAAAATCAGGTCTGGAAAAAGAAAATATAATAAGTATTTTTTCTTTAATCAAGACAATTTTATTTTGTTATTATTGTATATGATTAATCAGATATGATATGAGAAATCTTTTCTAATAAAAAAATATCTGATAAATTGGATATAATTTAAGGAACCTTTTCTACCAGAAAATATCTGAAAATTTACCTCTAATCAAACTCATTTAGCGCATCAGCAAAAAAAAAAAAAAAAAAAAAAAAAAAATGCTGCCTATACCAAGATATATTTAAAAGAAATGACACTTCCGCTTAGTCTACGAAGAGAAGAAGTAAAACAAGTAGATAATCACAGAAAAATTATTAAAGGCCATAAAATAAGGACGAAAAATCTAATGAAATGTGAAGGGAATTCAGAGGAAAAACAATATCGTAGTAAAGTGGAAAGGATATTTTCAATGAATTGGAGAAAAACAATCCATTACCAGAAAATTGGAGTACTAAAACTAAAGCGAAATGTATATTATTCCTTCACTTTCTCTACAATAAGAGATATTCTGAGAACTTGAATTTTATCAGCAAAGAGAAACCTTTTATGCAACAGGAAACCCTCGCGTGTAATGGATCAATGTGTATAAAAAATAGACTTAAAATATGCTGCCAAAAATACCATGACAAGAGTGACAAGGCTCTGAAAACACTGTATTCAAATAACAAGTAAAATCGGATTCAATAACATTAAAGAGAAAGAAAACATTTTTACATTTTATGAATTAAGTTATGAGGGAATGGAAAACAATATTGAAATTCTGTCCTAATTTCATTTTGTTGGAAATACCAATTCCTTACTCCTTTGTCAATAAACTTAAGCCTAAAAATAGGCTACTACAATATCGTATTGCGCTTATATTTTCCTTAGGAATAGTAAAAGTTATTGAACATAAAATTTCTTCAAGTTATTTTTAAACATATTCAGCTATGGACTTTTATGATAGATGGTAAAAATTGGAAACAAAATAATTTGATCACTGGAAATCAGACACATAAACAAAATACATTCATAGACAGAAAGAAAGACACACACACATACTCACACACACACACACACACACACACACACACACACACATATATATATATATATATATATATATATATATATATATATATATATATATATATATATATATGTACATATATACATATATATAAATATATATATATATATATATATATATATATATATATATATATATATGTATGTATATATATATATATATATATATATATATATATATATATATATATATATATATATATATATATATATTTATATATATATATATATATATATATATATATATATATATATATATATATATATATATATATACATATATATAAATATATATATATATATATATATATATATATATATATATATATATATATATATATATATATACGTACATATATACATATATATATATATATATATATATATATATATATATATATATATATATATATATATATATATATATATATATATATATATGTTTATATATAAGGCGTGTGTTTCTGACAGTACAAATATTCATTTATTGGAATATTATAGTAGGCCAAAAGTCATTTATTTGGTATAATTAGTGTTATTTAGACAGTAGTCTTGAAAATTAGGATCTAAATGCATGAAAATGGAAAGTGTTTTTCGTCCATGCTAACTAGAATTATAATTGTTTAAAATCAAACTTTACTCTTTGTGATTTTAACACATATTGATTAGAGTGAGGTTTTCATCACCCTTCACTTTAATTAACATTCGATTGTGCGTTCAATTGTGCAAATTAATCTTTTTTATAACATTTCTTGTAGCATATGTTGATATTGTTATATCTTTTGATTGAAGTATATAGAATGTCCTAACTGGTAATGGTCTCCTATCGCATATTTATTTTATATTAATAGATAAATAACTCTTCTTTTCATAATCAAAAAGTAGGTATATTTTCATTACACACAAACATACGCACACACACACACATATGTATATATATATATATATATATATATATATATATATATATATATATATATATATATATATATATATATATATATATATATATATATATATATATTCAAATAACCCATATATATTAATACATTAAAGTCCGGATTCTCTTAACGACCTCGGGATCAAAGCCCCAGGCGGAATCGCCCAAGGACTATAATATCGGACCGGCAGGGATTTGAACCCTCGTCCAGGATATCTGTATGCCAGTCCCGAGGTTGTTAAGAGAATCCGGACTTTAATGTATTAATATATATGGCTTATTTGAAATATGAAAGAAACACATTTAAATGTGCAAAAAAATTATCATATATATATATATATATATATATATATATATATATATATATATATATATATATATATATATATATATATATATGGCCGCCATGGCAGCCGCCAGACCAGCCCTGAACTTCACTGCAAGACCCAACTTACAGGGGGATATTATTATCACTCCAAAGGATCAAGCCACCGCCAGTCTTCTCTACAAGGAAGTCACCCTAACCTTCTTGGATCCTACCAAGAAGCAGAGGAAAGCTGTGGTGTTCAACTACCCGTCTAGGCTACCAGTCTCCCTCATAGAAGAGTGCCAAAACGTTGCCCAGGCCAAGAGGAGGTTGGGCAGAGGAAAGGCACCCACCAAAGAAGTCTACGTCACCTTCATTGGACCCATCCCACCGGACCTGGATCTAGGGCCGTGGGGAATCTTCCCCACCAAAGCCCTGGAAAAAGAACCACTTCGCTGCTTCAATTGTCAACGTTTTGGCCACCACAAAACACACTGTCGGAGCCGGGCTATCTGAGGAGTCTGCAGCGGATACCATCCCACACAGACCTGCATAGACGCCCATAACAATGGAAGGGAAACCCAAGCAAAGTGTCCCAACTGCTCCAAGAATCACCATGCCTGGAACAAGAGATGTCCAGAGTTCCTGCGAAGGCTACAACCACAGCAAGACTCCAACCCTATGGATGGACCTCCTCCTACTGAAGAACCGAAGCCGCAGAGGAAACCACGACGGAGACCTCCTCGTAAGCCGGCGCACACTTCCACACCAGCAGTCAACCATAGAACCTAACATCAGTGCTAGCCCAGCTGAAGAACCTTCTGCTGGCTCTGATCAACTTCCTCCCCATTCCACAGTAATATCCTCCATCCTCTCCCAGGCAGAGGCTCTACCAATTGATACCTTGATTCCCCTTGTACTGCAACTAGTAGCCAAAGTCTGCTACCTTGTTCAGACCCCCCCCCCTCAGTAATACAATCACTCCTTAGTCCCCTAGTCATACCCTCCCTTGGGCAGGGATAAGCACCTATGCTTAGAACTGCCACTTTTTCCTACTACTCGAATTCTTCCCTCCTCTCCCAGTCTCTCCTACTTACTGGGACTCACTGCTATCAACACTTTTACCTACTACAAAAACTTTTCATTCGGCTCCAAGTGGTCCTGTTTCTTGGTCCGCAAGGTCATGCTCTTGGTGCTGAGCGACCACACTGCAATCACGCTCAAGGTACTGAGCAATTGCAGGTCCACATTGTCAACCCTTGCGACTATGCTCAAGGTGCTGAGCAGTCGCACTTGCAGCTAAGCCCAATGAGCTGGGCGGCTGCAGATCCTGACATGATGATGCTGCTGCTGTGCTGGCACAGTGACACATATAATTCACAACCTGTTATTACTGATAAAGGGTTCGACCCAATACCTGTGTTATTAATCTATCACCACACCATGGACGGGCTGCGTACACAAGAGCCCGTGTCTAGCCAAAAGGGCTAGGCAATCTAACGAACGAACGATATATATATATATATATATATATATATATATATATATATATATATATATATATATATATATATATATATATATACATATATATATATATATATATATATATATATATATATATATATATATATATATATATATATATATATATATATATATATATATATATATATATATATATATATATATATATATATATATATATGTATATTTATATATATATATATATATATATATATATATATATATATATATATATATATATATATATATATATATATATATATATATATATATATATATATATATATTCATATATATATATACATATTTATACACGCACACACACACACACATATATATATATATATATATATATATATATATATATATATATATATATATATATATATATATATATATATATATATATATATACATATTTGGGCTCACGCCATGTCGTCCTGATGGAAGTCCCTATTAGGAAGCTTTTTAGGGTATATTTGACTACAGTGATATTCCCAGAGAATTTTACCTTAAGGTATCCAGAATTCTAACTCCTGGAGCGAATATCCCTAAATAATCTCACAGGGATATCGCATAATATCAGAGGACGTATTCTTGACACGCACATAGCTATCTTCACCCCGAACAGTATTAACGCTTCGAGGGGGTACAGTGACAAGAATCTGAAACGAGAATGAAAAGAGAACCGCTCATAAGGCATCTCTCCTATTCCGTTTCCAGTGTGTATCTGATGAAGGTGGTAGTGCCCTTTTTATCCCTTTTCATGTAGCTCTACTACTCGGTGTTTTCCCTTGTGTTCTCTCGTTATTTTGGATTTTATTCAACATTTTGATGACTTCTCCAGCCTCTTTTGCCTCTGGAAAGTTGAGTATTATCTTTACTATATATAAATGTAAGCTCTTGTCGTTTTGAATTAAATCAAAAGTGATATCAACGTAAACAAGAGCTATTGCCTACCGGAGGCATCCTGAATGCTATCGCTCGCTCTTTATGGGTCATTTAGTTAACTAGAGCGACGTTCCCGGTTTGTTATGCTTTAGTAATTTAGTTATCTAGCTCCTCTAGGAATGCTTATATTATACAGTCAGTTTTTAGTTCGGTGATTTCGACACGGGTCGAGGTACCGATCTTGCCCTTCGCGAGGCTTAGTTGCCTAGACGTCTGGCCCTAGTACTTTCATGCATGATATAAGTTTTTCCGAACGTTATATTATTGAAGCTATAGGCAAATATTTTATACATGTAAGATATTGTTGAATGTTTTTTCCAAGATTGTATACGAGAGAGTTTCGGTGATTTAGGTAATCGATTCTCACCTTACCTAGTCTAGTATTCTAGGTAACGTAGCATACTTTCGCACATCCCTAATTGTTCTTTTCTCCTCCGGAGGCTAAGTTCAATCCCTCTCTCCCTCTGAAAGCCTATGGCTTAATCCTAGTGGTTCTACCTGTATAATAATCCAGGTATAACTATTCTAGGATATGTCTGTCATGTTCTGATAACCAGAGTGACTGGCTTTTTGGGTTAGGGCAGAACATCAGAGTTTCTAGTCTGTGATTTGCTTCTTCCTAGCATAAAAATGAGTCTCCTTTGCTAGGTTAGGGGCGGACACAGGAAGCTTTGCTTCCCTAGTCCATGTCGGAAGGATTTTGTAAGAGATGATTCCTTGCTCTAGTGGCCTAGCAGACTGTCCTGTGTTTTTTTTTCTCGGGCTGGAGGATGAGTTTTCTCTGTTGCCCGGCAAAATAACTTCACCTAACTTTGTTCTGGTAGGGAGGAGGATAGCAAGCATTGCCAGTCTTCCTCCGTAATAGACAACTCTTTTGGCCATAGTCCTACTTCCGTACCTAGCAAAGGTTAGGATGGAGGACCGGCTCAGCTCTCTGCCAGCTGGCATTACGTGTCGGCCGGCAGAGACCCTTTGTTCTTTGCAGAGTGAACCCCAGACCTCCCTTGGTGTCCCTTCCATGTCTGCCGGTAAAGCCCGGCAGGCTATGGATTCTTTGGAAGCCCGAATGCTACATTCTCCCTTTCCATAAGTTCACTCTTTCTGGATGGAAGGTCGTACGGCATGCCGCCTTATAACCTTACATCCATACTGTTTTTCTGACTATTGTGTTGCACTCCTAACCCGGCTGTCGGCTGTTAAGCCGGCAGCCGGGCAGGTAGAGGTTCTCTGGTTCTTGGCTACTGTCGGCGGGCATGGGTATTATTACCTTTGCCTGCTGTGGAAACACAGCCTGAATCTGCTGGCCACTACGATTAGCGGCCGGCAGCCGGGTTTTAGTGTTTTCAGCCATCGGCTGGCAATGATTGCCGGCCGGCACACAGTCGCGAATCAGTGGGCTGCCGCCTATCAGTTAAAGATAGTATATCTTTGAACTATACAGGGGTAGATGCCGGCCGGCACGTGCAGGCGCACGCCGGCACGTACCGGCGCGTGCTAGCCGGCACAACAGCATGCGATGTACAGCATTTGCTATATTTGTAGTGTAGTACACACTGCATTAGCAGAAACTACTGTACAGAGCTTGTGATAACACTAAAGTTCTTCATCATACTTAATGTTATCTTGTACAGCCTTTTGCTGAGACCGTACAATATATAGAAAGTAAGTTCTTTCTGTATTCTTTCTATCCCGTATATTAAAGCTTTATCTCAAGGTGTGTACTACACCTTAAATTTCCGTTTAGGAAATTACATAAGGTATTCTAGAATAGAATTAACCTTAGTTTTAGTATCTCGGGAGGTTTCCGCAATTGGCTGGGCAGGAAATACAAGTATGTGTCTTTCCTTCTTTCTTTTATAGCTTTTCTATATAAGCTAAATGTCTCAATATAAGTGAAAGCCTTCACTTGATACTGATGGATTTTTCTTCTCTTTACAGGAGGACCCTCTGAAGTGCGGGAGTATGTTCTGTAATGTCCGCAGTAAGAACTTTTGTGGACATCAATATTGCAGGAAGCACGCAGCATGCACAGCCTCCAGAGGTGATCTCCGCTATTGGGACCCTCCGGTTTGTACAGTTTTTTCTAACCTGATTACCGAGGCTTTTGACGACCCTAAGTCGACGGAGTCAAGGGATGCTGCCAGGGAAATGTTACGATCCTGGGTCAGGGGTTTTCAGAAAAACACCTCAGGTCCCTACCTTCCAAATGAGAGGATGAGGGCCTACCTTTTCCCTAAAGCATCGGCTGATGCAATCATCCCCCAGCCTCAGGTGGAGATACCAACTGCCCAGAATCCAGTAGATTCTGAAGTCTCGGCCGCCCTTCAAGACATCCAATTGGACGATAGGATGTCGGAGGTGTCGGATTCTACTGAGAAGGACCTTTTAGGAGAAGGTCAGGAGGAGGAGCTGTTCCAGGCTCCTCAAGTAGAAGAGGAAGAAATCGATGAAGTGTCGGTTACATCGGTTCCGGACACAGAACCTGTTCCTTCTACATCGTTTGCTATCCCAGAATAACTGGGAAGGACTCTTTCTTCCATTGTTGAGATGATCCAACAAATTCCAAGGAAGAATGATGAGAAGGAGGCTGCAATGAAACTGGAGATACGTAGACTTGCAGCATCACGTGGGCCCCAGAAGCGGCTCAGCGTGCAGGATCTTCCTTTGTGCTCGGATACCAATCCTTGGAGGTATGCCGAACACATGCCAATGACAACCAGGAAGATCGTGATCTCAGAAAAGTTGGGAGCAATTCCCCTGGAAGAAGTGAAATTTTGGCCAAACAAAGATTCTTATCCGGACTGCTATGTCCGTCTTAGGAAGGAGCCAGCCTCAAAGGAGGAGACGGAGCCGAAGGAGGTCATAGTTTTTTACCATAGTAAAGCTCAGACATTACTAACGAGCTCGATGAAAGAGAGGGGCTTCACTAACTCAAAGGTGCCTGCCTTGAGTAAGAAGCTTCCCTCCTTTGTGGCCTTTCCTACCAGAGCCTTTCCCTTCTTGGAAAAGGGATATAAGGCAGCCTTTAATGCGGTGGAGGCAGGGAAACCAAGCCCCTCCTTGGAGGAGTGCAAGCCGTAATCTCTGACCTTGCCCTTGGACCAAGAAGACTGGAAGGACGTACACCTTACGTTCTCAGTCGGGAAGCTGGAAGCTCATATTGCTGAACGCCAGTTCGGTGAGGCACTTCCAAAACTGTCGGAGGTTCTCTTGCGTAGAGAGCAAGTGACAAAGGAAAGACCTGCGGCATCGATGTCGTTGCAAACGACACTAGAAACGATGGCAAGTGACCCCAAGAACCAGGACATGTTCATGGTTGAGGCCAAAATCCATCTGGCCACAGTTACGAAGGATCTCTATAGCTTTATTAAAGCTAGGAGAGACTGTAGAGAGTTCGTGTTCGCCTCGGCTGCGGTGAGGCACGAACCAAGAAAACTGATCTCCTCTCGTATTTGGGGTAAAGACCTCTTTCCCAATGAAGTGGTTAAAGAGGTATTAGACAAGGCCGCCACAGAGAATAGGAACCTTCTCAAAAAGTGGGACTTGGATCTCAAGAGAAAGTCTTCTCCGGATGAGGGTCCCCAACCCAAAAGGAAGACAAAAAAGCCTAGGCCATCCTCTCGGCCGGCTAAACCCTACCGACAGCAACAACAACAACTTCCTGTGACCGCGGTGCCTCAGATAGTGGCACAACCTCCAACCACGTACCAGCTGGTACCTCAACAAGTGGCGACACAGTCGCCAGTTTTTAACCCAGCCTTCGAAAGGCATACTTCTTCCTTTCGTTCGAAAGCTAGAGGAAGAGCCAGAGGTTCTTCTAGATGCCCTTCAAGAGGAAGGGGATCCAGGGGAGGATGCGGTCAAGGAGGCAAGGCCTCAGGTTCACAACAGCAGAAGTAAGATACTTCTAGTAGGATGGAGACTACAGCTAATTAGGGATCGCTGGACCTTCGATCCCTGGGCCCACAGCCTAATCAAAAATGGACTAGGTTGGAGCTGAAGCAGTCCTCCACCTCATTTTCCTCAATACTTTCAACACTCATCCCCTGTTCTGGAAGAATATGTCCGAGAACTCTTAGACAAAAGAGTAATCCGGAAAAATAAGTCAATAAAATTCCAAGGAAGGCTGTTTTGTGTTCCAAAGAAGGACTAAGAAAAACTCAGAGTCATTCTAGACTTGTCGCCACTCAACAAGTTCAGAATGCTACCGCTCCAACACATAAGGACCCTACTGCCCAGAAGGGCATATACTGTCTCTATAGACTTTTCTGACGCTTATTGGCACGTTCCAATTAATCGTCACATCTCCTCCTACCTAGGCTTCAAGTTACATAGAAAACTTCAGAGCCATGCCTTTCGGGCTAATCATAGCCCCAAGGGTTTTCACGAAGCTCGCGAACGCAGCCGTCCATCAATTACGCCTAAAGGGGGTCCGAGTAGTAGCATACTTGGACGACTGGCTGGTGTGGGCAGCATCCAGGACAGAATGCATGCAAGCTTCTAAGATAGTGGTCCAGTTCCTGGAACATCTGTGATTCAAGATCAACATCAAAAGGTCTCGACTTTCTCCAGCTCAAAAATTTCATTGGTTGGGAATCCACTGGAATTTGGAGTCACATCGACTTTCCATTCCTAGTAAGAAGAGGAAAGAAATAGCAGGATCTGTCAAGAGACTATTGAAATCCAAACGGATATCAAGACGCGAACAAGAGAGATAGCTGGGCTCTCTACAGTTTTCTTCGATAACAGATCCTGTGCTAAGAGCACAGCTTAAAGATGCAACAGGAGCCTGGAGAAAATACGCATCAAACGCACGAAGAGATCTAATAAGACCAATACCGACTTGACTGCGAATACTTTTCAAGCCGTGGTCCAATGCCAAGCAATTGAAGAAATCAATACTTCTTCAACCTCCTCCCCCGTCATTAACTATCCACGCAGATGCTTCACAGGAAGGCTGGGGAGGCCACTCTCATCAGATGAGAGTCCAAGGAGCTTGGTCCAATCTTTTCAAGTCATTTCACATCAACTTTCTAGAAGCCATGGCAGTACTTCTGACACTGAAGAAAGTTTCTCCTCTCGCCACTCGACCCACATAAGACTGGTTCTAGACAGCGAGGTATTAGTGAGATGCTTGAATCGACAAAGGTCGAGGTCACCTCAAATCAACCAAGCGATGGTGGCCATATTCCGTTTGGCAGAAAGGAACAAATGGCCCCAGTCAGCAGTTCACATTCAAGGGTTCCGCAATGTGACAGCGGACGCTCTATCCAGGTTTACACCAATAGAGTCAGAATGGTCCCTTGACGCAGGATCGTTATCTTTCATCTCGAGTCAAGTCCCAGAGCTGCAGATAGACCTCCTTGTGACGAAAGACAACAAGAAAATAGATCGTTACGTGTCCCCTTACGAGGATCCGTTAGTGGAGGCAGTGGACGCTATGTGCCTGGACTGGAACAGATGGTCCAGTATCTATCTGTTCCCTCCGCACAACCTCCTTTTGAAGGTCCTCGATAAGCTAAGATCCTTCAAAGGGAAAGCAGCAATAGTGGCCCACAAGTGGCCAAATAGCATATGGTTCCCTGTCTCAGCGAGTACAGAAGTCGACTGTCTTCGCTCATCACAGAAAACACTGAACTTACATCTCATGATTTTCTCTCCTTAACGATGAGAAAAAGATTCGGTGTTAAAAAGTCAGTGTAGACTTTTGGAGGAAACCAGAAGACATTATGAGGCTTCAGGGAAGAAATAGCTATCCTTTGTCAAGGCGAAGAAACCGAAAGAAATCCCGACAGATTCCTATTTATCATTCTTCATTCACCTTCATGAGCAAGGTTTAGCAGCTAACACAATTCTATAGTTCAAGCTTGCCTTGACAAGTCAGATACCATATGCCTTACAGGTCGACCTTTCTAACGACGTTCTTAATGAACTACAAAGGCCCATGCTGGGCTTAGCCCTTCAGCGCTTCCAAAGACCCTTTGCATGGTCATTAGATATGAATCCTCATTGTGTATAAATAATGAACAATGGGGAATGTCATTTGAAGGTTTTGAATCTAAGTCATATTTCTGTTTGTACTCGCTTTGGGGGCCAGAGTTAGTGGAATAGTGGCTCTCTTTAGAGAGGAAGGCCATGTCCAGTTCTTGGAGGGAGAACTGAATCTATTTCCAGACCCAACGTTTCTTACCAGGAACAAGCTACCCACAAACAGGTGGGGTCCCTAGAGAATCTGCCCTCTGAAGGAAGATGTATATCTATGTCCAGTGGAGTGCCTAAAGGTCTATCTTCATAGATCTTCAGACTTTATGGGAGGACAGCTGTTCAGAAGAGAAACCCTGGGCTCAAAGTTATCTATAACTAAGGGCGAATTTCACCCGTGTTATTCGCAGAACGGATCCAGAGAGTACACCCGTTAGTCATGATCCGAAGAAAGTTGCCTCTTCCATCAAATTTCTTTAATTATATGGACTTTGAACATCCTTGTTTGCACACCGGCTGGTAGTCATCCAAGGCGCTCTTTATGCGCTATGCGAAGCAAGTGGAGCAACTTAAGAGATCTGTGGTAGCAGCAGGTAGAATTCTTTAACCTTCTGTTTTAAGTCTGCGAGGAACAGTGTAATTAATTTGGGGCGATTAATTAAGAGGGTGCGTGTGTAGTCACTGTATATTACTACACGCTAAGCGATAGGCCACGAAAGTGTCCTTACGAACTGTTCCATTAACGTCGGTAAACTATAGCAAAATACGGACACTTGTGCCAAGCGTTTTTTTTTACGCTAGTGTATATAAACAGTATTCAGACTATATCATTATTATTAATAATTCTATTGAAGTGTCAAATCTGTTTCCTAGTAGACGAAACAATATATTCTGTTGACTGTTATTCTTTATGCTTTAACGCATATCATCCACATTTTATAAATTTTATAAATGTTGATCTGATATGTATGTTTATTAAATTTTAATAAACTAGTTCATAGTGAACCCTGCGTCTTATTCGCCCACACTCATTTTATTAGAAATGTACTGAGCATTAAGATTAAAATATGGATATTTTTATCATGGTATGTCTTTCAAGACTGTTCCCTGATTCAATCAAAGTCCAATCACTCTAACCCTTCCTTGGAAGGGTTGACGTGGTACCCTAACGGGATAGTGGCAAAGAGGTAAAATTTGTCCCTATGTGGATACAACCATTATCCAATAGTTAATAAGAGTAGTCACATTAGGGAAGGTGTCACATATTCATACTGACATTGGTGACTTATACAAACTTTGCTTTATATTGTATAGGGCGAGACCACTATACAAGCTTGTCATTTTGTCATCCATAGTTATTATGTACTTCTCGAGACTTTTTCCAGAGTCTAGTACGACTCTTCCCTGTAGGGGGCAGGAAGCACTAACATAGTCCATGCTTAGATGAAATGATGTATGACGGTAACATCATAGGTCTCTAGGTCTAGATGGACCAGGAAAATACTTTCTTGAGAGTACGGCACTGATTGGGAATCCACAGATACAGTAATGCTCTGGTAAACTTTCATGAGGACGACATGGACTGAGCCCAAAAAACCGATTTTGAGCGAAACGAAAAATCTATTTTTGGGTGAGGTAGCCATGTCGTCCTGATGGACCCGCCCTTCCTTTTATTGTAAAAGGGCTTATTGACCTCTTACTATAGTACAGTATCTGTAACACCTCGTATATCGCTACAAGGAATAAAGAGGGTGCTACCGCCTTCATCTGATACACACTGGAAACAGAATAAGAGAGATGTCTTATGACCGGCTCTCTTTTCATTCTCGTTTCAGATTCTTGTCACTGTACCCCCTCGAATCGTTAATACTGTTTGGGGTGAAGATATCTATGTGGCGTGTCAAGAATACGTCCTCTGATATTATGCGATATCCCAGTGAGATTATTTATGGATATTCGCTCCAGGAGTTAGAATTCTGGATACCTTAGGGTAAAATTCTCTGGGAATATCACTGTAGTCAAATATACCCTAGAAAGCTACCTAATAGGAACTTCCATCAAGACGACATGGCTACCTCACCCAAAAATAGATTTTTCGCTTCGCTCAAAATCCGTTATATATATATATATATATATATATATATATATATATATATATATATATATATATATATATATATATATATATATATATATGTATATATATATTTATATATATACATATATATATATATATATATATATATATATATATATATATATATATATATATATATTTATATATATATATATATATATATACATATGTATATATATATATATATATATATATATATATATATATATATATATATATATATATATATATATATATATATATATATATATATATATATATATATATATATATCACGTGTGTCTGTATGTATGTATATGTGTACATATAAATTTATTAATATATATATATATATATATATATATATATATATATATATATATATATATATATATATATATATATATATATATATATATATATATATATATATATATATATATATATATATATATATATATATTTATATATATGCGTATATATAAATAGGTGTATTTATATATATATATATATATATATATATATATATATATATATATATATATATATATATATATATACAGTGATACCTCGGTAGTCGAACGACTCTATACTCGAACAATTCGGAGTTCGACCAAAATTTTCGAGAAATTTTTGCTGCGGTGCTCGACCAAAAATTCGGTACTCGACCAGCCGAACACGTGACGACCGCATGGGCTTTGTGATGATCGCGCCATCTCGGCCACTCTCGCTTGTTCGGGAAGCATCAGTTCTCTCGAGAGCGTCACTCAGACAACGCGCGATCAGCATTCGTTGTGATTTAGTGATTTTCAGTGCTTTTAATTGCTTTTTTAGCTTTCATAATGAGTCCCAAGAAAGTAATGAGTGTTAAGGGGAAGGAGAAGAGGAAAACAGTGCGAACAACGATCGAGTTGAAGAAGGAAATTATAGCGAAATATGAGAATGGTGTACGAGTGTCCGATTTAGCGGTAGAATACGGAATGGCGAAGTCGACCATTTCTACGTTTTTAAAGCATAAAGAAATGATTAAGAAGGCGAATGTTGCAACGGGAGTTACGGCGGTAACTAAGCAAAGGCCACAAGTGATTGAGGAGATGGAAAAGTTGCTTTTAATATTTATTAAAGAAAAACAGTTGGCCGGGGAAAGTGTTAGTGAAGCGTTCATTTGTGAAAAAGCGTTGCATATCTATGAAGAATTAGTGAAGAAAAGTCCGAGTACCAGTGAAAGTGATTCATTTACATTTAAAGCGAGCAGGGGTTGGTTTGAAAAGTTTCGTAATAGAACAGGTATTCATCGTGTTACTAGGCATGGGGAGGCAGCTAGTTCGGATCAAATTGCAGCCGATAAATACGTGGGGGAATTCGATCGGTACATAAATGAACAAAATTTGATCGCACAACAAGTCTTTAATTGTGATGAGACTGGGTTATTTTGGAAGAAAATGCCAGC
>NC_090742.1:135796322-135798822 GCF_036898095.1 Palaemon carinicauda | reverse complement strand
GGCGCTCTTTTTGGTATCCAGCACCTTTTTCACCTTCAATCTCTCTTTACCCAGTTCAGGCATCTCTCTCAACTACCTTTGAAAATCTCAATAAATAAAATCATAAGTAACCTTTATTTTTACTTTTTTTTTTCTTAATATTCACAGGTACAGGAATTTTTTATTCCATCCTATCTCTACTACTGAAACTGCTACAATTCCCTCCTTTCAGCTGTCTCCCACTCAGCTGAAATCTCACACTATCCCTCTATCTCACAACTTAAGCTTAAACCACTATGAAGTTATTTTTTATTTCACCTTTATCAACATCTCCAACTAAAACTTTTCAACTCCTTCCCGAGCTCTCCTACTTATCTGGACTTACTACTATAATTCTTTTTCTATAACTAAGACTGGAGCCAGTGGGCTCATGGGAAGGCCTCCCCTTCCCAGAGTCAATTACTTTTTTCTAAAAACAACCAAAAACCTATCCCAAAATCCTAAAATAAATGTTGCAGAATATCCCCCACCCAACTACCTATCCCAATATATCCTACCAAAACACCTACGGGCTGCAAGATTGCAAAAGCCCGTGTCTGGCCAAAAGGGCCAGGCAATCTTCAACAACAACAACAGAGTTCAGCTAGCGACGTATAGGCGGGAAGTATACCGTTGTTTTTCTTTTTTTTTCACAGAGGTTTTTGTTTTTATTTGCGTTGACAGATTCATCATGGTTATATGTGTCATGTAAGGGTGCTCCAATTTTTATAAGACCAATATAACTGTGGTGAAAAAAAATAATTTTACAGTTTCCCAAAAGATGCAGAACTATGTAAGAAGTGGGTGAATATATGCAAAAGAAATGATGGTATCAATGCCATTTCTGCATGAAATTGTTCGTCACATTTCTAACCCAATGAATTTGCCAGAAACCTTAGGACGTAAGACTGTCCAAAGTCTAAAGGAAGATGCCATACTGACATGAAATCTTTATAATAATGCCATTACTCTTGTGATTCAGGTAAGCCTATCACTAATATCTCGTCACTTTAGTTTCATTTACGAGGCATATGTTGGCTGCATGTAGTATTTTGGTCAACTAGGAGAACTGTACATGAATAGGCTCACTTAGAAAATACGAGAATATATGGATATATTAATTATATTTTTCATCCAAGTAAATATTCAGCTACGATGGTAAAAATGTTTTTGAGGATGAGAGAGAGAGAGAGAGAGAGAGAGAGAGAGAGAGAGAGAGAGAGAGAGAGAGAGAGAGAGAGAGAGAGAGAGAGAGAGAGAGAGAATTTTACAAAAAATAAAATTCGTATGTATCAATACTATTATTTGAGCTTCAGGTTATAATAAAAAAAATTTGCTTCGAAATGTTTCAAAAGTTTTCGTCTTGGCAGATCCACTCCATCTAATCAACTTAATTCAAAATTATTTAATAGACAATGGTTTTCAGGTTAGATCAAATCATTACCTCAAAATCTGTCAAATATCGTACCTATATCAGTAAATGATCTCAAAATAGCCTAAAAAAATGTCACTTAAACGTGTGAGGTTATAAACGGCAATGTGAGAGACAGCAGTTCAGCTACTCTCTTCCTGAGTGGCTAATTCCATCAAAGTTTGTGGTAACAAAGGCTTATTGAAAAGTCATTTTTGTAATGAAACATCTGATCTTATATCTTTGATGTTTAGTTGGTTTGGTTTGAATAACTCGTACATGAAGTATGTCATAAAGAAAGGTAGAGGTGCTTTCTCGAACTGTCCACGTCAAGTTGAAATAGATGCTATATTTTGTTATTAATGCTAAAGTGAAAGGCAAAATGTTTTTCGTTCCAGTAAAAGGATTATCGTATAACATGTTGCATCGACTGTATGGATTACAGTTCTTGATGATAAGACGGCTATGTCAAGACACAGACGAACCTCCCTTTTCTTTCATAAAACAAATTGTTCATTGCCATGGTCATCAGTCACCTTTAGAATTTTTATATAGACTACGGTTTGTACATAGTGGGTAGAGACAATAGCGAACGAGTTGGGATCATTGTTTGTAATAATGGTGAAGCTACTGACATCTTTTGTCACTACAGATTGCTTAAATAAAATTACTCTATCTCAAAGTTTAAAAGTTGCTCCCAATGATCTAGATTCCGAGTTATATATCACTGCGTGTCCTATGAAGCACCTTCTGCCTGTTAACAATGAGACTGAGAAAGGAAGATCAAGTAAAAGATTTAGTATAGATAAAACCTGAAACACTGATAGGAAATGAGTCCTTAAGTTCTTTGATTGGAAGGTTCGTGGCTTTTAAATTTAGAAATAAGTACACATGATTAGGCTCAGCTGATGTAGATGAATCAGGCGATAACTGGATATCACTTGTAAAGAGAAAGGTATTATATAGGTCATGTAATCATTTCAGAGAAAATCTACAAAAAGGGAATATTTATTCAAAAATTTCCATGGTGATGCCCTAAAACCAGGAGGCTAAGATGTTTCATATCTTATT
>NC_090742.1:135778822-135788822 GCF_036898095.1 Palaemon carinicauda | reverse complement strand
AAGGCCTGAGATATATCCTTCCACTTGCGTCTGATTGTGCTCTTTCTATGTCAGTCCACAACAGCAAAATTTCTTGGTTCGTCAATCCATCGTCTTTACTTCCATCTTCTGCTTCTCTTTCCATTTCTTGGGACCCAGGCTGTTATTCCTAATGTCCATCTATCGTCTCTCATCTTCAAATTATCCTGCCCATCTCTATTTTTTTTTTCTTACATACTGTTAGTATGTCCTTGACTTTAGTTACCTCTCGTATCCATGTTATTCTACTTCTGTCTCTTAGTGTTATTCCTAGCATCATTATCTCCATAGTTCTTTGAGTTGTGACTGGCTTATGTTTTAAGGCTTTAGTATGGCTCGGAGTTTCTGTTGCATAAGTTGAAACTCGTAGAACTTTAAGATTAATTTTTACATCAAAAGCTCTCCATCATATGCTTGTCCTTTTAATATCGGTCTTGTGTTCTGTGGAAACACTCACTGTCTGTCCTGAAAACGTATATTCATTAACAATCTCTAGGGGCTTGTCCATAACTCATATATGTTGTCTGTCTGCATTTTTATTGGACATTATCTTATTTTTACTCATATTAATTTTCAGTCTTACATATACTGTATGCTTTCTCTATACAAATCTTTTATCATCTTTTTGCAATTATTCCCCTGATTCACTAAACACAACTATGTTATTTACAAATCTTAAGTTGTTAAGGTATATTCCATTAATATCATTTCGTAAAATTATTCATATATATATATATATATATATATATATATATATATATATATATATATTATATATATATATATATATATATATATATATATATATATATATATATTTATGTATATATATATATATATATATATATAGTATATATATATATATACATATATATATATATATATATATATATATATATATATATATATATATATATATATATATAAAATATTCGAAGTGTTGTGGCAATAAGAAGGTAACACTTAGTACTCCTATTTTTTTTACTTTTTATACCACTAATTTCTTTTCATTCTTTTTTTTTTGGCATTATTGCATTTCATGATGAATTGAGATAATGTAAGTTTATTCGTTATATTTTGTTAGGTAGTAGGTTGGTCAGGGCACCAGCCACCCGTTGAGATACTGCCGCTATAGGGTTATGGGGTCCTTTAACAGTACTACATTGGATCCTTCTCTCTGGTTACAGTGCACTTTCCTTTTGCCTACACATACACCAATAGTCAGACGTATTCTTTACAGATTATCTTCTGTCCTCATACACCTGATAACACTGAGATTTTCAAATAATTCTTCGTCACCCAAGGGGTTAACTACTGCACTGTAGTTGTTCAGTGGCTACTTTCCTCATGGTAAGGGTAGAAGAGACCCTTTAACTATGGTAAGCAGCTCTTCTAGGTGAAGGACACTCCAAAATCAAACCATTGTTCTCTATTCTTTGGTAATGTCATAGCCTCTGTACCATGGTCTTCCACTGTCTTGGGTTAGAGTTCTCTTGATTGACGGTACACTCGAGCATACTATTCTATCTAATTTCGCTTCCTCCTGTTTTGTTAAAGTTGTTATAGTTTATATAGGAAGTATTTTATTTTAGTGTTGTTGCTGTTCTTGAAATATTTACTTTTTCCTTCTTTCCTTTCCTTACTGGGCTATTTTCCTTATTGGGGCCCCTGGGCTTATAGCATCCTGCTTTTTCAATTAGGGTTGTAGCTTAGCAAATGATAATAATAATAATAATAATAATAATAATAATAATAATAATAATAAAAGCGTCATCCAAATAATTATAAACAGTCCGGATAGATTTGGAAAATAAAACTCAAAACCGGAAATATCATTGTTAAATATATTCCTTGAATACCACTGAGTTATTAGCAACTGGTGGTATCAAACTATATTGATGTACGGTTATGTAACATGTTTCCTCTTTTCCTGGTAAATGAAATCATTATTATTATTTGTTTTTTTTTTTTCAAAACGACTGGGTAATATCATAATTGACCATTTTCTAAGAACATGAAAATTAAATCCATTGGACTTTGTTTTATAATGAAAACGCGATTAATAAATATATAGGGTAGCAACAAATTACGATTCACGTACTCTAAAATTGTTTAATTTACAGATAATTTTTATATAGAATAACTTATATATTCTATTGTAAATCATCTTTAATATCAGAGATATTCATTTTATTTCATTTAAATTAGTTGAAACATTATTAGATAAAAATAAATTAAAGATGTATTTCAATGTAATTATTATTCTTCAACTTTTCTTGTAGTATAGGTTCTTATTTCCTTTCCTCACTGAGCTATTTTTCCTGTTGGGGCCATTGGGTTTAAAGCATCCTGCTTTTCCAAATAGGGTTGTAGCTTAGGAAGCCAAAATAATAATAATAATAATAATAATAATAATAATAATAATAATAATAATAATAATAATAATAATAACACAATTAAAGGACAAAATGCTAAAACAATGAATGAGGAAGCAATTGCATATAATTCTCTTGAAAACAGATGCTTGTTCAAATCACAACTTCCTTCAAATAATCATCATTCAAATCTGAAAGTACTCGTTTCCTTCTGATAGAGATAAATGGAATAATTTCAAGGTACTTAAACTGATAGCTTCATTTCAATGTGATTAAATTATCGCACTTCCCCTTCATGGTTCAATGTCTTGATTAAGTATTCAAATAAGACTAGAAAATATCCTTTTTCTAATGATTTGATCTTTCATTAATGAAGCATCGGGGAGTTTGTACCGTTGTTTACTTTCAAAAATCCTATGGGGACGATTTCGTAAATTTACATTATAGTTGTTATCCACTATTTTTTTTTTATCTAAACATTCTTGGACTAGTTTATTGAACATGTTGAAGAGAAAATGCTCAACATAAGAAGAAGAAATTGCTTAATTGTATGACTGACAATTTAAATAGACTCAATAATTCAAGATATACAGTAATTCCGAAAAAAATATATATATTTGTACTTACTGTTTCTTGTGAGATATACAGTGTCCTTAGATAAATATTTCAAGATAAAGCTCTCTCTCTCTCTCTCTCTCTCTCTCTCTCTCTCTCTCGTCTCTCTCTCTCTCTCTCTCTCTGTATATATATATATATATATATATATATATATATATATATATATATATATATATATATATATATTTATATATATATATATATATATATATATATATATATATATATATATATATATATATACATATATAAATATATATATATATATATATATATATATATATATATATATATATATATATATATACACACACACACACAAACACACACACATATATAATATATATATATATATATATATATATATATATATATATATATATATATATATATATATATACAGAGAGAGAGAGAGAGAGAGAGAGAGAGAGAGAGAGAGAGAGAGAGAGAGAGAGAGAGAGAGAGAGAGAGAGAGAGAGAGAGAGGAGAGAGAGAGAGAGAGAGAGAGAGAGAGAGAGAGAGAGAGAGGAGAGAGAGAGAGAGTGTTTGAAAATATTTGCTGACAGAAAGTCAGTAGCCCCAATTTCATAAGATTAAGTTTAATATATAACACTTATTTTGAATTGTATTCATAAAGACTATATACATGTTTTGTTAGAATAATAGATTTTATATGTATGACAAAATGTATAGTTCAAGTTAAATGTTTTCAAGATATCTTTGAAAATACAGAAAACCAAGTTCAGTATGTCTGAGATTTCACAACAACATATGTTTGATTTGTTGATGTGCATGGACTAGCAGTATATCCGATACCATTTGAAACTTCATCTCATGTATACGTATTGTAGTTTTGCGATTTTCTATTATTATTATTATTATTATTATTATTATTAGTATTAATAGCTAAGCTACAACCCTAATTGGGAAAGCAGGATCTTATAAGCCGAAGTGCTCCAACAGGGAAAAATAGCGCACCGAGGAAAGGAAACAGAAAAGTAATAAACTACAAGACAAGTAATGACAATTGATATAAAGTATTTTAAGAACAATAACATTAAAATAGATCTTTTATATATCGGTGAATATTTTCTTTATGATGAGATCGTAGTGATTGTAGCATATAAGCAAAAAAGTAAGTGATCAAAGATTATATAAAATAATCTTATATCAAAGTAAAATACTTCCAGGAAACAGTAACGAGCTCATTAACATTTCATTTACTTGAAAGAGAACCATTTGATTAATTTTCCTGGAAGGCTGTTTTAAGAGTATTTTAATAATCAGTTTCCCTTTAGGAGTTCTAAAAATAGTAATGATGATTTTGGCCAATTCTTAATTATTCGACGAACGCCTAAACGGTATTTGAAGAAAGATTTTATAAAGAAAAAAAAATAATGAATAAATAAAGCGCATACTTGTAAAATATCATAGTAGCAATTTATAATTATATCATGTGTGTGTATATAAGTGGTTAATTATTATGACAGGACTTGTCATAAGGCCGTTTATGGTAATTAACGTATCATTCAGATTTTTCACTTTCTTACCAGTACCATCTATTTGAGTATATTAAATACATTTTCCATTAGTCATGACCTATTAACTATAATGTATGCTCTGTGTTTAAAACCATATCTTCGGTTTATGGCTTACATCAATATCATTTCTATACAGACTTATGACACTATACGCATATATACGTAAACATACGAATCATAATTATGAAAACTAGCTGAGTTGTATCCTCAGGCATTAAAGGTGAAGGATATTACAGTCATTAACACAATTGTAGGTTTCATAACAATAGCAATCTCTTCTATAGGATATATATATATATATATATATATATATATATATATATATATATATATATATATATGTATATATATAATATATATATATATATATATATATATATATATTTATATATATTTATATATGTATATATATATATATATATATATATATATATATATATATATATATATATATATACATATACATATATATATATATATATATATATATATATATATATATATATATATATATATATATATATATATACATATATATATATATATATATATATATATATATATATATATATATATATATATATATATATATACACACATATATATATATACATATATATATATATATATATATAGTATATATATATTATATATACATATACATATACATATACATATATATATATATATATATATATATATATATATATATATATATATATATATATATACACACAGTATATTTCTGGTCACGCTTATACCCTGGTGAGAGGGTATGAGGGTATCTATCTAATTATCTAGCATCATCTTGACGGGTTCTTTCTCTAGTGATATCAATGGTATTAATTATTATTATTATTATTATTATTATTATTATTATTATTATTATTATTATTATTATTATTATTATTATTATTATTATTATTATTATTATTAATTTCAACTTCATAATTATCATTAAAAATATTCGAATATTATAGCTAGAAAATTTATGATTGACATAAACACTGCACTAGAGAGGCTACTGAAATTATAAGAAACTTATCACAGGCGGATGTGTTTTCTTCTTGCCTCTTTCTTAAGCTGTAGTTTGATATTTAAATTGTGAAGTAAATTTAAAGACCAAGACAGAATAAACACATTCCTAAGCAATTCCCTCGGGTTTGATACCTATGTTTTCTAATTATTTGTTAATTGGTGTGTTACACGTAATTGTAGTTTTGACTAGCACTAAAAGTTCGTTATTCCTAAAATTATTAGTATGGTTATTAGCATGTCTAGAATATTTTACCATCGTTATTATAATTATTGATAGCCATTGGCCAATTCCATAAGGCCAAGGTATCAGCATGATAACATCATCGAGATACAGCAGATTAAAGAAATAAAGATTTCGATAATTAAAATATAAACCATGAAATCTTATACCAACTGACAAAACAGAAAATAATGTAACTTTGAACTTCTGTAGTTCCAGTGATTCCTTTATTTGTTTCCAAAGATCATTTCACAAGTGCAGCTGGAATAAGAGTTTCAAAATACTGTGTTATTGAGAGCTTTATTAATGAAAAAAAAGGTCTTTATTATCTAGTACTATTAACAGATCGCGCAGTCTGTTAGGAAATAAAAAAGATGGTTAGAACTATTGATAATCCTACAATTGAATGACAATGACAGAGATTGACATGCAGTTAGGGGTAAGGATTATAATGCTCTTCAAAATTTTTACCATTACTCAGATAAGTGTAATCTGCTAAAGCCCAAACGTGTAAACATAGTAGAAAATAATCATTAAATTTCCTTAGGAAAGACAGGTTTTTGACAATCTTGTAAAATCTTCGTGTAACAATAGGTGATGTATTATTACGAAATGCTATAGATTGTTCTGTATAAAAATATTCATTTTATATTTTATAAACTTTTAATAATAATGCCAATATTATCAATAAAGGTATTAGTAACGCGTAAAATAAAAAAAAAAATCCCATTTTGCATACATGTACATGCAAATTTCAAGTCACCTTCTGTATGCACGTTGATATTTGTAAGAACGTATGCAGTTCATATACTTATGTATGTAATATTAGCAGTCTACAATAATATAAATCCACATATTTTACGACAATCGCTACTTTCCCTTACATCTTTATATCATAAAATTTATGCAAACTATAATCGCCTCATAGTTACAAAATTGTTCACCCTTTCTAAATGGAATATTGACCCATCTGCACGAAAGCTCTTTTCTATATTTCTCTTTCGTATTTCATACCGATTTCGATATATAACTATTTCTTATAGAATCTGACTTTATTACCAGAATTGCCTTAAGTCCCTAAACGTATATGGACCGTACACATTTCAATAACAGACTGAATATATGGTACTGTACTTTATGGTATCATAAACACTCAGTGCATAACAGGGTAAAGGTTTCTGTCGCTTAAATCTACTTGCAGAAAATAATACATTAACTCTGAGAAAACAGACGACACTCTCTTATCACCTCTGTGCAGGAGATATGAACAGTTCCAAAAAGCGTTGGAGATGAGGATTACCTGGTGGGCTATATCTCCTTCCCTCCCCTTCCTCTCTTAAGTCCTTATTTTATGTCACTGTATGTTTCAATAGTAATAGTGAGTTTAAGATCCTCAACAGAATTGAAGTTTCTCTTTTCCACTTTTTGTTTCTTCCTTTGATAAGAGATTTTAGTTATTTACTATTTGTGCTTAGTAACGTGATTTTATAACTAATTTTTATCTGATAAAATACCAATCTCTCTCTCTCTCTCTCTCTCTCTCTCTCTCTCTCTCTCTCTCTCTCTCTCTCTCTCTCTCTCTCTCACATATTTTTCGACAGCTCAAGTCATTGAGTAGTGCTGTTAATCATGAGGTCCTTGTTTCCAAACTCAAACAGTAGGGAGTGGGTGGGTCGTTTCTTAGCAGTATTATTGATTTTTTACGTAATAGATCTCAAAGAGTTGTTGTTAATTAGCACCATAGTGAGTATAGCAATGTGATATCTGGTGTTCCACAGCGTAGTGTTTTTGGCCCATTACTTTTCATACTATATACACAAAACATGTGGTTTGGTCTAGAAAATAAGCTTGGTGCATATGCAGATGATGCTACTCTCTTTGCGTCAATTCCATCCCCTGAATGTAGATCTGGGGTTGCTGAATCCCTTAATAGAGATCTAGCTAAACTTGGTGCATGGTGCAAATTATGGGGTATGAAGTTAAATCCTAACAAAACTCAAAGTATGATTGTAAGTAGGTCAAGGACAGTGGCTCCTCAACATCCGGATCTCAGTATTGATAATGTTTCTTTAACTTTGTTTAGGTGTGATTCTCGACAGCAAATTTACTTTTGAGAAACACCTTAGGTTTGTGTCTTCTTCTATTGCACAAAAAATTGGCGTATTTAGAAAGTTTTTCAAGATTTTCGGTGATCAATCTATTCTGAAAAAGTGTTTTAATTCTTTCATTCTACCTTGTTTTGAGTATTGTTCTCCTGTTTGATCTTCAGCAGCTGATTTTCATCTTAATTTGTTGGACAGAAACGTTCAGTCCATTAAATTTCTAATTCCTGATCTAGATATTAATCTTTGGCACCGTCGTTCAATTAGTTCATTATGTATGTTGCGTAAGATTTTTCATAATTCTGACTATCCTTTACATTCAGATCTTCCTGGACAATTCCATCCGGTTCGTAATACTAAGCAGGCAGTTAATTCTAATAGCCAGGCCTTCTCCATCATGAGGCTCAATACTACACAGTATTCTAGAAGTTTTATTCCAGCTGTGACCAAGTTGTAAAAATAATCTTCTTAATCGGGTAGTTGAATCAGTAGAACTTCAAAAGTTCAAAGTTGTAGCAAATGTTTTTATGTTGAACAGGCTAAAATACGTCTTTTTATAGTTTATGTATGACATATCTGTTTTGACGTTGTTACTGTTTTTAGAACGATTTATTGTTAATTTGTTCTCCTTATTTCCTTTCCTCACTGAGCTATTCTTACCTGTTGGAGCCATTGTGCTTATAGCATCTTTCTTTTCCAACTAGGGTTGTAGCTTGGCTAATAATAATAATAATAATAATAATAATAATAATAATAATAATACTATTTCTATCCTTATCCAAGAGACGGGAGAGACCGAGTAGTTAAACGTCTGGCAAAGCCGTTAAGCGGGAAATGAAGGATATATACGGTATATCAGATCCCTGTAGCACGATGGATAAGAGCCTAAACGGTCAGAGTACCGAGAAACGCCATTAAGTGGGAAAAAAATCTCAGAAACTAGTATGACTGAGTAAAAAACCTCCCCGACGGAAGAGACCACTGTCAATGAAACCGGAACTAAAGACCAAAAAACCAAAATGGCAAGTCCATCTCCAACTAAGAACTTACCGTCTCTAGGCTAGGCTAGCCAAAACTGATACGAACTCAAAAAGACATAAATAGTAAAAATGCAATGTAAATACTAACTTAAAATAGAGCCCAAAGCATCGTAATGCTAAAAAACTACTAGCTAACGTGAAACTTACCATATAAAAAAGTAAACACGAAAAAGAAGCAATCATGTACGAAACCCTACCCCATGGCTAGCTGGACTCGAAGCGCTCATGCTCCCTCTAACACAAAAGCTAAAATATAACTCCCAGAAGAGGACCAAAGCAATAACAGCTAAAACAAAAGGCAAAGAGTAGTAGGTACTCAACTTTGACGAAGAAGAAGAAGCTATCATATGAAGATGTTCGAAAAAAGGAGAAAAGAGCACACACAAAAATATCACACATTAGCAACAAGCTGCGGACAAAGGATAGAAGCGGTAGGGTTGTATGGGAGCATCAAAAGGTGATAAGATATTTAACGGCTCCTCACTTATCCTTTCATCTTAGACTCTAAGGCTTAGAGGATTCGACTGGGAAAGGTCTATTCGGGGTGCAGATTTCTATGATTATCTTAGGCTTTGTTTGATATGTTAAAAGGCTCTTATAGTATTGACTACCTACTTACACAAAGACTAAATCAAGATTGCCTTGAACATTTCTTTGGGTGTATAAGGCAAATGAATGGGCACTATGATCATCCTCATGCTGTGAACTTTAAATTTCGGCTAAAAAAAATGTTACTAGGAAAGGAAATTAAAGTATTAAGTGAAAAGTGTAATATCACCACTGTTGAAAAATCTCATGAAGCAACCAAAGACGATGAATCTATCACGAAAGAGAGGGACTTAGCGTTAGAAAGATGCCTAACAACGCAGATATTCAGAAATTTAAATTTTGATTTAGAGAAAGGTGCTTTAGACGAGGAAGAAGACCTTTTGAGAGCAAATAAAGAAATAAAGAAAGATATTTGGGGGAGTAATCGAGGAAGCAGCTCTCAAATACATTGGTGGATATATTGTAAAGATATTTTGTGTAAAATATCCTGAGTTAGGAA
>NC_090742.1:135766322-135768822 GCF_036898095.1 Palaemon carinicauda | reverse complement strand
TAACTTTCGGAATATCACGGGAAAAGTTTTTGAGCCTGACACGGGAAAACAAAAAATATATATCTGCAAAAGGCAACTGCTACATTCTGGTTTCAGATATATTTTCCAACACAAAAATAACAGTGAAATAAGATAGAAAATGGCCAGTAGAGACAAAAATTGTGAATTTTTTTTTTAATATATTACAGGTAAAATTGTATTACCCTACGATTTCCATTTAGCTTAAAAATTCTCATATATATATATATATATATATATATATATATATATATATATATATATATATATATATATATATATATATACATATATATATATATATATATATATATATATATATGTATATATATATATATATATATATATATATATATATATATATATATATATATATATATATATATATATATACATATATATATATATATATATATATATATATATATATATATATATATATATATATATATATATATATATAAGGTTGAAACATGATGCCATCCCTAGGGCCAGGGGAATGGCTGTGTATATTAAAACTGAGTACCCTGCTTCTCATAGGTCCTGCTATCAATATGGGTATCATGAGATTCAGGTAATAAAAGTTTGTGGCAGGCATAACAAGTTTTATTTGTGTTCGATCTACTGGAATCCAGACATGGATGATTTTATCTTCGGTTGTCTTCTTACCATTATGCAAAAGATACAAGAAGATGATAGAAAGGCTTCTTTTGTCTTTGTTGATGATTTTAATACTTACCATAGGGGGTGGTTAAGTTCTATCTCTCCTACCGATCGCCATGGCTTAAGAGCTTTAGACTTTACCTCTGAATCAGGCTGTGAGCAAATCATAAATGAAGCTACCCGGAGGTCTGTAATTGCTTGGACCTCGTATACACTGACTCCCCAGGCGTTATAACTTGTAAGGCTGGTTTTCCAGTCGGGACATCTGATCATGCCTTGATTTCAATAGTAGTGAAGACTGAGCACCCTGTCCCTGATATATCATAATCTTGTAAAATTTATATGAAATCCCAAGCAGACTGGAACGGAATTTTGCATGATCTATTGTGTTTGAATTGGTCACAATTATATAGTAGTGTAGATCCTGTTGTCCCTTTGAATGAGAATATAGTCAATATAATTGATAGGCGTATCCCTTCTCGTGTGCTAAGGTACCGAGTGAAGGACAAACTGCGGTTCAATGATGATTGTAGACGTGCTTATTTGGAGAAGCAGGAGGCCTATCATCTTTGGAAGGGTAACAGATCAGATTTGACCTGGAATAACTATACTCAGCTTCGAGCTTTTGCTCAGAGAGTTTATGCCTCGACTGAAAAGGAGTATGATTTAACCATTAAAGAAACTCTTTCTTGTACAACCCAGGAACATAAATGGTGGTCTACCCTTAAATCTGCACCCTTTGGTGTAGATGCAACAATTCCTCCTTTACTGAAACCAGATGGCTCAGTCACTCAATGTCTAAAGGAAAAGGCAACCCTTTTGGCTGATGTTTTTGACTGTAAACAGATTAATGAAAAACTTGAACTTCCTCGTTCATGTTTTCCAGAGGCTAAACTAACTAGTTCAGCTTTTCGATCTCGTGAAATTGAAGCTCTGTTGATGGACATTGATGCTTATGTAGGTGTAGAGCAAAATGGTATTTTTCCTTTGTTTTTTATAAAGACAGCAGATTTTTTAGCTTCAAAGTTATCTGTTATGTTGCGCAAGTTAGCAAGAAGAGGAGCTTTTAGCAATTGTTGTAGGATTGGTAGTGTTACTCCTCTATGTAAATGTGTTTGTGGTAGCTCAAGTCCCACTGATTACCACCCAATTTCCTTAACTCCCATATTATCTAAAGTTTTTGAGGATCATTTGGCAAAACGTCTTAATAGGTTTCCTGAAGGTAATCATCTATTCCCTAGTTTACAATTTGGTTTTCGTAAAGGCCTTGGAGCATGTGATGCCCTTCTTACAATCTCCAATGCTGTACAGAAATCCCTTGATTGTGGTCAGGAAGTTCGTATGATTGGCCTTGATTTTAGTGCTGCCTTTGGCCGTGTTAATCATGAGGCTCTTATTTTCAAACACAAACAGTTGGGAGTGGGTGGTTCGTTTCTTAGCATTATCATTGATTTTTTAAGTAATAGATCTCAAAGAGTTGTTGTTGATGGGCACTATAGTCAGTATAGGAATGTGATATCCGGTGTTCCACAGGGTAGTGTTTTTGGCCCATTACTTTTCATACTATATACATATGACATGTGGTTTGGCCTACAAAACAAGCTTGTTGCATATGCAGATGTTGCTACTCTCTTTGCATCAATTCCATACCCTGGGGTTGGTGAATCCCTTAATAGAGATTTAGCTAAAATTAGTGCATGTTGCAAATTATGGGGTATGAAGTTGAATATTAACAAAACTCAAAGTATGATTGTATGTAGGTCCAGGCCACAGTCTCCAATCAATACCCTATGATCTGCAAATAACAACTGATTCACCT
>NC_090742.1:135748822-135756322 GCF_036898095.1 Palaemon carinicauda | reverse complement strand
CAATCTTATACACGAATGCTGAAAGTATATTTTATTACTTTAAATTCAATGCCACATGATATGCAATTACAAAGAATAAATATACTTTCATTTGAGATATCAGCAAAAAAAAAAAAAAAAATTAATTAGATTTAGATTCAATTCTTGCAACCCAATTAGAGTTATCATTTGTGTTAAAACTCAAGTTAGTATTTACATATAGATTACTAATAGTAAAAGTTCATACAAACTAATATAGCACCATTGAAAAAATATATCTATAAAAGGAATTCAAGAATTGTATTCCTATTTCGGAAAAACCATATCATAGCATTAATCTATAAAAGAGTTTTATTCTATATTTTGATAATGGAGCTATAACCGAAAAGAAGCCATTTACACGATCCCAGTAAATTCATAGATAGAATGTTAATACTAAATAATGGTGGTCAATGTGTTCTAATGTTTATTGGTGACTAAATACATATCAATCTTTACTAATACTAAAAAAAAAAAAATTAAAAGTATATTTCAAGGATAAATTCCGCCTTGAGACCAGGTGATTTCTATAATAGTTACTCCGCAAAAATATCATAATAGATATAATAAAAAATGTCTATCTAATGAAAAACTATAAAAGTTTATAAATATCACAAAATATAACCAACATATAGTTGAAAATAATAAAGGATTAAATTCTCACACAAAAACTACGAATCTTGGCATAAATTGCAGTATAAATTTGTTTATTTTTGATAGGTATCTGTTTGGCCTATATATCCTTGTTAAAAAATTCAGATTAATTATAAAAAAAAGTAATTCTTTGAAGAAGGGTTTGCCATAAACGAAATAAAAATATTATACATTAATTCATCACCTGTCAGAGTCAGCGCTGACGGGTGACCCATACTTCCCCCCCCCCACCCTTTTTTTTTTCCAAATATTCAGGGTTGTGGTGGCCGATTCGGTAACGTCCCTGACTGGTGAACGCCACACTGGGTTCAAGTCCTGTTCAAACTAGTTTGTTCCTTTGATTGCTACAACCTTACCATCCTTGTGAGCTAAGGATGGGGAGTTTGGGGAGTTTATAGGTGTATCTGCTGGGTCATTAGCAGCCATTGCCTGGCTTTCCTTGGTCCTAGCTTGAGTGGAGAGGGGGCTTTGGCACTGATCATATATGTATATGGTCAGTTTCTAGGTCATTGTCTTGCATGAAAGGGCAAAGTGACTGTCCCTTTCCTCTGCCATTCATGACCTGCCTTTAAACCTTAAACCTTTAATGTTAAATTTCTATCGCTGTACCAGGTCTCTTGATGATGTTCTATAAATATACAAGACAGCGGGATGTCAGCAAGGGTCTTGCCATGTACCATACTGTGTTACATGGTATGGATGACATCAAAGTTTGAAAAAATAATGATATCGTGCAGTTAACACCAATAAAACGTTCACCATGACATCTCAAAGCAAGGATAGTATTCATTGTTGGCAATCCCATGACAACCGAGATTGTGATCCCCATGAACCGTGTGTTTTATTTAAAGCAGTGTTGAGGAAAATCAGAAAAGTCATTTTATAATCTTTGTCTGTAGTTTTGTGGGAAAGATTTGTTTTTTTCCTTTATCTTATAGATCTTGATTTAATGTTAGCATCACTTAGATAGTAATTATAAATATAATAATGGTACACAATTACGATAACCTTTCAATGTTTTTCATTAGAATAAACTAAGAAATGTATATAATCAAAATATACAGAATTCATTACTACTCTTTTCCTGTACGATTACTACTTTGTTTTTATATTATTTAACAGGAATACCACATTGTATAGCAACATAGCCGTGAATGTATTCAAATATAATTATCCTTTGTAAATTATACATTTTTTTTTCTTAATTTGTCATGTCATGAAAACCTGAATAACAGAATTATTATTGAAATCATACCACCATAGCTATGTCGATTTATTATTAATCCAAAACCATATGTTTAGAAAAGAATATAAATTCAATTATCAAATTTCCTCAGAATCTCTGCAGGTCCGTCGTTATGGGAAATCATCACCATATGAAACAATTCATCACCATATGAAACAATTGATTTAGTATGTCACTCTTAAAAAAAATTAGAGAATCCACTATCTGGGACGATTAAATCAGAGTAGCAGACTTCATCGCTTATCTCAACATGTCATCGCATTAGGTTATCTAAAATATTATTTCGATCCAAGAGCAATATATCACCAGGAGTAATGTATATAGTGCAAATAACATTGTGTGGTTACAGAAAAATCTGTTTACCTACAAATCTAATTATCTCCCTAATTATCTCTCCATCTTATTCACTAAAGAGTTACCTCATAACAAAAACCATTTCAGCTTTGTACGGTAAATAAAACTTGTGTTCCACAATTTTCTCGATCATTTTATTGGCATTTCGTTCTTGTTATGATGCAGTAAAAGCTATAGTAAAAGTTGTATGACGGGATTACAAAAGGAGAAATGTTTTCAGCGCTACAGAAACTACAGTGTGCTACGAAAATCAAAATATATTCTTTCGTTATATCATTCGATTCATATTTTGAGACTGTGTTTAGATGGTGCATATATATGCAAACTTTAAACAACAATAATACTGAATGCCTAATGCAGCAACAATATGCACAGTATATATATATATATATATATATATATATATATATATATATATATATATATATATATATATATATATATATATTTATATATATATATATATATATATATATATATATATATATATATATATATATATATATATATATATATATATATCATGATGGTCTGTGTGTGAGTGTCTGTGTGTTGGTTATAGAGAAAAATGTAAAAGGAACTTACAAAATATATAATGTTATGTAACTTTTATTTTTAATAGTCAAACTTCATTGAAATCCACAAGCTCAATAGTCAACCTTTTTTTTCTTAAAGATATGGGGGATCGTGACCCGCCACGACCGCCACCGTTCCTGGATCCGCTACTGTTGAGCCCAACCTCTTGTGAAATCTATAGGATTCTGGTAGGCAAGCATTGCAAATCCTTGCAATATATACATATATATATATATACACACACACACACACACACATATATATATATATATATATATATATATATATATATATATATATATATATATATATATATATATATATATATATATATATATATATAATGTGGTAGCTTGGTAAACGCATCTAATCCGCTCAGGAAGCGAGCTCACAAATCAAAATGTTTTTAACCAATATATTTATTTTCTTATAAGAAATAAATTAATTTCACTCGATGTATTCCACAAGTTCATATACAATAATTATCACTGCCGGATTATGGGGCTTCCACCATACGGCTGAAAAAATATATTTTTTTCCCCTATACTTATCGTCACTAGATTTAAAATGTTTAACCGAAAGTATTTATATAATTTATCTTTAAAGCTATTTTTTTTATTGTGACACAAATATATCAAATTAGAATATCATTCCAAATATGTAGAGCAAAATTTGAATTGAGAGAAGTCATCTTGAATACTTTTGAAAGTTTATGAAATCGGAAATTTGTAACGGTAATTAATGAACCATTTATAATTTCTGACATATAAAATGAAAACAAATAAAAGTTATATTGGAAAATAGAAATAAAAAAAGTTACTACATGGCAACACTCCTTCCTGGTCTCACGCGAACCTGCGAAGTGCGCCTGCGTCATATTTCATGTGGGCATGTATGATTCGCTTAAAGGTCGCTCATGAATGGCATAGGCAAGGCACAGTGACCAAACCCTAAAGACTGACCATATATTCATATGATCAGCGCCAAACCACATCTCCATCCAAGCTCTGATGACCAGGGAGCTGATGATTCAGCAGGTAGATCTTTGCCCTTAAGGATGGTAGAAGTGACAGACACTAAAGAAACCTTAGAGCTTGAGCGGGTCTCCAACCAGAGTCTGGCCGAACGATAGGCAGGGATGTTACGTGCCGTTCTGGCTATAATGATGTAGCTCTTGGCGGGAGAAAATATTATCTTTATTATTATTATTATTATTATTATTATTATTATTATTAGCTAAGCTACAACCTTGTTGGAAAAGTAAGATGCTATAAGCCGAAGGGCTCCAACAGGGAAAATTAGCCCATTGAGGAAAGGAAATAAGGAAATAAATAAACGATATAAGAGGAAAAGTAAAGAAGTAATAAACAAGTTTATATTGATTCCCCGTTAAATTACTGAGTTGAGAAATTTAAAGGTAAACAAATCATATCTTGTCAAATTCCTGTCTTGATATTAATGATTGCAAACGTTGGTACTTTTCATAGAGAAATATTTTAGTCTTTTCCCTGTCCATTCCAGAAACTGTAATCTCTTGGTATGAACAATTCGCACCAATTTTACGTGATTCTTTCTGCTTGATTATCTGAAAAACCGATAGGAAATAATAAAAGATGCTCTATCGATTATTAAGTTTACAAATAATGCTATTTCCTCATAATCCGCTACAAATTCACCAAGTTTCATTATTTTTACAAAGAGAATGTAATCTAACTTTTTTTTTATATGAGTTCTTCTAAAATAAACAAATCTATTATGATATTTCACCATTTTGTGGATGATTCCATTTACAAATTTATCTTAGATATAGAAAAAACAATATTAGGAACCTCTTTGGTCATAAATTGTATACATTATTAATTTCCATTAACAGAGAACTCCTTTATCTTTCGCTTCCAACCGATATAAAAATGTAAACAGAAAATATGATATCGCCCTATTACTTTGGCAATCGAGGTAAAAGGACTAGGAGGGGTTTAAAACAATATATAACAAATCATGTATGAAAATAAGAGTACAGTGCACTTTAACTGTATTAAAAAACATGTTTTCGAGATTATTATTCGCTACCCTTTGCATCTAAAAGACGAAGAGAGAGAGAGAGAGAGAGAGAGAGAGAGAGAGAGAGAGAGAGAGAGAGAGAGAGAGAGAGAGAGAGAGAGAGAGACAGACAGACAGAGAGAGAGAGAGAGAGAGAGAGGTGGGGGTAGGAGAAGTCCTAATGGGCCGTTTCTATCTCATTAAGAAAAAGCTCTAATGAGATCCAACTACTAAAACTCGCTTGATATTTCTTTTTCCATGTGAGATGAGATGATCATTCTGGCAGCGCTCGAAGATTTCCCCCGGATTGTTTGGTTGTTTGGTAAATGTGTAGATTTGATAAAGAAATTATTTGCATATTTCTTGGTCCATTTTACAGACGGTGGGGCTGCAGTAGTTGGATTACGTGTAGAATTACCATAAATATTATATGCGTATTTCTTGGTTCATTATACAGATGGTGGGCCTGCAGTAGTTAGATTATGTGTAGAATTAACATAAAAATTATATGCGTATTTCTTGGTAAACTATACAGAAGGTGTACCTACAGTAGTTAGATTACGTGTAGAGTTAACAACGAAATTATATGCGTATTTCTTGGTCCATTATACAAACGATGGTCCTGCAGTGGTTAGATTATGTGTAGAATTAACCTAGATTTTATATGTGTATTTCTTGGTAAACTATACAGTTGTACCTACAGTAGTTAGATTATGTATAGAGTTAACAAAGAAATTATATGCGTATTTCTTGGTTAACTATACAGAAGGTGTACCTACAGTAGTTAGATTATGTGTGTAATTAACAAAGTGTATGCGTATTTCTCGGTACATTATACAATATGTGGGCCTACAATAGAAAACAACCTCGTTGTATATACACATAGTGCTGCTTTGTTTGCATGAATTCTATTTCTTGAATGTAGATCTGAGGTTTCTGAATACCTTAATAGAGATGTAGCTGAAATTAGTGCATTATGCAAATTATGGGGCATGAAATTGAATAGTAATTAGATTATATGCAGAATTAAGAAGGAAATGATATGCGTATTTCTTGGTAAATTAATCAGTATGTGTACCTACGGTAGTTAAATTATGTGCGGAATTAACAAAGAAATGATATCCGTATTTCTTACTAAAATATACAATAGGTTGGCCTAGTTAGATTTTAGGAGGGATACGACAAAAAGTTTGGGGACATCGATCTAGGGTGGCCTGTGAAAACTGGGTGAAATTTGTCATCTTCAGAAGACTTCAATTATATGAATGTATTTTTGTAAGTGCTAATAGTTATGGAAATTGTAATGCCATGACACAATGCAGCACATATCTAACAGCAAAAGAGAAAAATTATTTAATAATCAAACCTTCCTCATTACGGGTTGGGGAAAATAAGAATAACGGAACGTATAAGGTCAGAGAGATCAGAAAGCATATAAGAGAGAGAGAAAAAAAAAACATTTATATAACGTTGTCATGAAGATTTTTACAATTATACCAGAAAGTTAAAAAAAGACTTTCCCAGTTCACTTTTTATGGATATGACTGAGTCTTAGGATAGAGAGAGAGAGAGAGAGAGAGAGAGAGAGAGAGAGAGAGCCTTGATTAGGGAATAAAGTTATATATATATATATATATATATATATATATATATATATATATATATATATATATATATATATATATATATATATATATATTCAAAGATATTAGATCATAATTCAATGCACTTTAAGTAAGAACTCTAGTGCGTTTTAGAAAATTGCGATAAGAAATGTATTAGAAAATTTAGCATTTCTAGACTCAAGGTAATTATATTGAGTGTGAATCTATTATCCCTTTATGTGTAAAATATCCAATTAGATATAAAAATAGGAAGATTAATCTTTACTTGCAAAAAGCAAGAACATTTATCCTAAAGGATACCTGTTGCATTGTATTAAACTTTGTTTGTAGTATTTAATGGTTTAATCTGTAAGTATTTTATATTGACAAGTATTGATAATGTCGTAAAGTACTGGTTAGTTACTAAATATGTGTTTTATACACGCTCATACACTTTATTTCTATTTCTTTTTTTTTAATTCTCCCTCTCCCCCACACTAATGGTAAAAAACCCTGTTTTTAGCTTGCCATCGCATGTTTCACATTGTTTGAATTTTTGTGTGAGTACTGTCCTCAACTGTTTGTATATAAGCTCATCTTGTTGAGTAAGGTTCCTTACATTCACCTCGCCTCTGTTATTACTTATCACACCAAAGCAATTGGTGACCGCGAAGTGACCAATGTCTTAAGGTAACTTTTAGGTACTAACAGAGAGGCGAGGTGAATGTAACTCAATTAAACAAGATAACGAGCTTAAATAGAAACAGTTGAGGACAATAATGGCACAAGAAGTCAAACAATGTGAAACATGAGATGGCCAGCTTAAACAGGTTTTTATATTATCAGTACGGGGAGAGAGAGATAAAGAGAGAGAAATAGCATTACAGTATATGCATGTGTATGAAACACGTGCGCTACATTATCACATTACAGATATTCTTTGATGTTTCGATGGAAATATTGTTAAGAGATTGTCATATATAAAATCTTTTAGAAGTAAAAGTTATC
>NC_090742.1:135728822-135743822 GCF_036898095.1 Palaemon carinicauda | reverse complement strand
GTTATTAATAAAAAATAGTTTAAATAATTTATGAAAATTTATAGTGTTTGACTGGACTCCAACAAGTATAAGCATATAAAGAATATATATATATGTATATGTATATATATATATATATATATATATAAAAATATAAATATATATATATATATATATATATATATATATATATATATATATATATATATATATATATATATATATATATATATACATATAGATATATATATATATATATATATATATATATATATATATATATATATAATATATAAAAATTCATGACTATAACACTAGAGTATACTACTTTGATTTATTGAAATGATGTCAATTATATCAATTCTTTAAAAAAATTAAATATATTTGTCAATATTACATTCAAAGGGTGTTTGACTTATATGTGAAGAGCATTGAAAACTTTCTTCACAACAATGACGTTTTACCAAATTATTATGATTATAATAATATAATTAATCAGAGTAATGGTAATATGTAAAGCACTTTCACAAATAGTTTTTCTTCTAATCCTAAAAAAAAAGAAAAAACAAATTCAGAGCAAAATTATACTTGGCTATAAAATAATCAGGATTTATGTTTACATTTGTATCAAAGTTGCCTTTTACAAATCAATATAAGTGGCGGTTATAATAATGATAAATAATTGTGGTAATGATAATAAATAACGGTGGCAGTGATTATAATAGTGTTGACTAATGGTGGTAATGATAATAATAAATAATGGTGTCCAGAACCAGGAATATCAATAGCCTACATCATAACTATGATAGATGAAATGTTGCATTTGATTTAAATAAGCATTTATTACTTGTGATTAATAAGTACATGTACTCTATGCCCTGGAGAAATTTCTAAACTTCTTTAGACCATTATTTGGATAATCTATCATACTCGGTAATTTTTCATTTATTTTTAAGACTGCTTTCATAATTCATTACCCTTCTTCGGTTTTCACTTTTTCAATGAGACTTTTCTTTTTTATATTTATGAGGCATTACACACTATTTTTATAACTCCTGGATACGAGATCGGGTTAGGGTAATGTAGGATCAAAAATTCATTTCTCTTCATTATTTATAGCCTTCGATTTTATTTGCACATTACATATTTTTAGGTTAACTTTATTGAAATCTAGGTGAGCATTTATTATTTCATTTGTAACATTTTCCTAACAAGGCTGGGCATACTAAAAATATTCAAATCCAGTGCATCGTTACGCCACTTGATAAAGATGATAGAAACTATTTAGAGGAGAGATTCACTCTTCCGATCACAAACATCAACAACGCATGGCAAATGTCTTTTCTGAAACGACCGAAGGTGGAAAAACTTTCGGCGGAATTTTTCCACACTGCTTTCGGTCCGTAACTACTGTTCGCTCCATTAACCTTTTATATCATCAGTCATAAAAACCCGGTTCCACGTTTTCCCTGTTCCACATGTCATTTTATTCCTTCCTTTTTCTTACTTCCCTTCCTTTTCACTGAGAATTTATAGCAGATCCTTTGCAGCTACAATTGAAGTTTGTATTAATCGCTAATGTTGGGAACACTTCATAAGAACTACAGTATTATATTTGTGTATGATTGATTCAAAATTCTAAATTACATTGAACTACGATATTAATTCCAAACGATGCCCAAAGATTACAAAAAGATAACGTATGAAATATTGAGAAACAAATTAACGATGACCTTATTGAGAATTAACTTACATCTCGTGCATCTTTAAATAATTTAAAATCAGGTAACCACGAATATGAACTGCTTGATGAGAGAGAGAGAGAGAGAGAGAGAGAGAGAGAGAGAGAGAGAGAGAGAGAGAGAGAGAGAGAGAGAGATGTTATCCGGGTCATCTTATTTTTATGGCCTCGTTCTTGGAAATCTCTTCTCGAATCAGAAATTTCTTTTTTTCGAAAAGTTCAAGATGCCAAAAGGAAGAAATGCCAATGAACTAGAAAGTAGTTTAGTGAATCCCGTTTGCCCATACTCAAATGTAAGATTTATACTCACAATCATACGCACACACGTGTATACAAACGCCTAATGTTATATATTTGTTTTATATATTTCCATTTCCAGAGCGCAGAATTAGTACTTTAGTTGTTAGGTATTGATGGATACCTAAAAGCACGTTGAATTGCAAAATATATGTAAAATATTAATGTTATTAATGCTTATTAAATTTTTTATTTCAATAGTTCATTATTTCTGATATCGTTTATTTATTTCTTTATTTCCTTCTCTCACTGGGAACATCCTGCTTTTCTACCTAGGGTTGTAGATTAGCTACTACTACTACTACTACTACTACTAATACTACTACTACTACTGCTACTACTAATAATAATAATAATAATAATAATATGCTGATAAGGCGTCTACCTATCATCCTTGGTATTAATCAATTCTGTATACCAACAGCAGGCATCAACTTAAATGTCTGTTTGTCAGCTTATTCAATTGTTAATTTTTTAATATATTTCTATTTTCGTATAGATACTCCTCTAGTTCTTCATATATATCCATCTTGTTATTAATATGTCTTCCTTCCAGTAACAAAAGGTTTATATCCACATGTCAAAAGAAGGTTTTTTTTTTTTTCTCCATGAAACCCAGTTTTTATCAACCATCTCAAAATCACTATGATAAATGAAGAGAGTAAGTTATTCCATTATGGTTAATGGAAAAAACTGGGTGACTATATGAAAAAAAGATAGAAAAACATCTTTTATAGAGGATACTAATTAAACTATAACTTGGATTTCTATATGTTCCCTCTTAACAAACTTCCGGTTTATGAGGATTCAAGGTCATAGAAGGATGTCAGATAAAGATCAAGAAATTATAGTAATACGCTTTATTAGATTTATTTCTTTAGTATAGAACAATAAAGAAAATTTACTTTAGTAAATAGGTTAAAACATTTTATGAGCAAATGAAAAAACCTTGTCAATGCATTGAATGGGTCATGTAAAGCATAGACCTACATAATGATTGTCTCCATTTGAAATTAATATACGGAGCTTTAGTATAAATTTTGAAACCTAGACACTTTTCCAGCTATAGATAAGTAATAGATATAAGTCCGACTTGTCTGACCTGGCTTCAGTAACAAAATATATATATATATATATATATATATATATATATATATATATATATATATATATATATATATATATATATATATGTATATATGTATATATGTATATACATATATATATATATATATATATATATATATATATATATATATATATATATATATATATGTATATATATATATACATATATATATATATATATATATATATATATATATATATATATATATATATATATATATATATATTGTTCTGTTGTGTGTAAGAAGGATATTACACAGACGATACACTCTTAGTTCAAGACTTCCATCAAGTGTACCATCTCTCAGTATGGGTTTAACTACTCTCACTACTAGATTTATCAGAAGTCTGAAAAATTATGGAGCCCGAGTCCTACCATAAGGACGCTATGACTCATCCTCAAGGATTATACATACTGTCTGCAATAAGTTAATTTGCTAACAGCAAGGTTATTCTATTTTTTATAATACAGTCTAGCTTAAAAATCGGCATGTATTCTATCCCATGTGTATTTTTCAGTCTTCGTATTCTTAGCACTTGGGTGAGAGAGAGAGAGAGAGAGAGAGAGAGAGAGAGAGAGAGAGAGAGAGAGAGAGAGAGAGAGAGAGAGAGAGAGAGAGAGAGAGGATGATTTAAATCTTTTTGCATTGCCAGTTAAGCTTTAAATCTCAAGAGTTTTGTTTACGACCGCTGCAGTCTTACACAGAACAGGCGTCAGATTACCAGGCCTTCAAAACAAGTGAATTGGACAAAGAAAGCCTCTCCCGATGCAATGAACGACTGGCCCTTGAGTAATCTTGAATTCAGCAACAAATTAACCCGTTTCTAGTCCACTGCAGGACATAAGCCTCAGATATGTTCTTATCCTAATTCATTTCTGGGGATTCGCCATTTCATAGCCAAGCTGGCCATTGCGGATTGGTGATGGTGGGAGACTTTAGTCTGATGGCTCACAGCAAACCAACCTAGTATGAGTGGCCTGACTAATACAGCTTTGCTGATCATAGTGATACACAAACCATTTCACCACGCTAAGTTTATTTCCCCCTTGGAGAAGGAATCTTGAATTAAAACAAAAATGTACCCATTTCTAGTCCCCTGCAGGACACAGGCCTCAGATATGTTCTTATCCTTATTCATTTCTGGGGATTCGCAATATCATAACCAAGCTGGCCATTGTGGATTGGGTATAGTGGGAGACTTATGTCTGATCGCTCACAGCAAACCAACCTAGTATGGGTGACCTGACTAGTACAGCTTTGCTGATCATAGCGATACACAAACTTTTTCACCACGTTAAGTTATCCCCCTCCCAGAAAGGGAATCTAGAATTAAGGAAAATGCACCAGTTTCTAACCCACTGCAGGACATAGGCCTCAGACATGTTCTTATCCTTATTCATTTCTGGGTTTTCGCCTTTTCATAACCAAACTGGCCATTGCAGATTGGTGATGGTGGGAGACTTTAGTCTGATCGCTCACAGCAAACCAACCTAGTATGGGTTGCCTGACTAGTACAGCTTTGCTGATCATAGTGATACGGAAATCCTTTCACCACGTTAAGTTATCCCCCACTTAGAAAGAGAATCTTGAATTCAACCCGACCAAAATCGAACTCTTCTCGGTATGCGCCTTCCTACCGGTGTCTATCTTGGGTCCGTTCGCTGAATTGAACATAATGAAGACATCCTCCTGCACGAATGTGTTATGAACCCCTGATGATACACACATAACAGATATGACTTCGCTACATCAAACAAGCTTTCATTAAAACTGCCCACTTTTCAAGGCACTTCCGAGAGCTCTTGGGGTTCCACTGTTTAGATTCTTAATTTATTCATTGCTCTTCTGGAAGAGTTGGATACTCTTATTAAGATATGTTATTTTGATATTAGCGATTTCTTAATATATGTTCCCATCGCATTCATTTAAAAATATTGGATACATTCATTGATATTATGTTATGTTATGGATTCTTAAGAAAGATTCTAACCTTCTATTTCATTTTTTTTTCTTATCATCACATATATATGGATGCGATCAATCGAGTGAAAATCATCTGGATTTCCTAATATTTTTGAAATATTTTTTTTTCTTTTACTGAGGAAAGAATGTCTAAAGATTAATAGTACTATGAAATTCAATATTATTGTTATTATTATTACTAATCGAGCTACAACCCTAGTTGGAAAAGCAAGATGCTATAGGCCCAGGGGCTCCAACAGGGAAAAATAGCCCAGTGAGGAAAGGAAATAAGGAAATAAATAAATGAAGAGAACAAATTAACAATAAATCCTTCTAAAGTAAGTAACAACGTCAAAACAGACATGTCATATATAAAGTATTAACAACATCAAAAACAAATATGTCATAAATAAACTATAAAAAGACTCATGTCCGCCTGGTCAACAAAAAAGCATTTGCTCCAACTTTGAACTTTTGAAGTTCTACTGATTCAACCACCCGATTAGGAAGATCATTCTACAACTTGGTAACAGCTGGAATAAAACTTCTAGAGTACTGCGTGGTATTGAGCCTCGTGATGGAGAAGACCTGGCTATTAGAATTAACTGCCTGCCTAGTATTACCAACAGGATAGAATTGTCCAGGGAGATCTGAATGTAAAGGATGGTCAGAGTTATGAAAAATCTTATGCAACATGCATAATGAACTAATTGAACGACGGTGCCAGAGATTAATATCTAGATCAGGAATAAGAAATTTAATAGACCGTAAGTTTCTGTCCAACAAATTAAGAAGAGAATCAGCAGCTGAAGACCAGACAGGAGAATAATACTCAAAACAAGGTAGAATGGAAGAATTAAAACACTTCTTCAGAATAGATTGATCACCGAAAATCTTCAAAGACTTTCTCTATAAGCCTATTTTTTGTGCAATTGAAGAAGACACAGACCTTATATGTTTCTCAAAAGTAAATTTACTGTCGAGAATCACACCTAAAATTTTGAAAGAGTTATACATATTTAAAGAAACATTATCAATACTGAGATCCGGATGTTGAGGAGCCACCGTCCTTGACCTACTTACAATCATACTTTGTTAGGATTCAACTTCATACCCCATAATTTGCACCATGCACTAATTCTAGCTAAATCTCTATTAAGGGATTCACCAACCCTAGATCTACATTCAGGGGATAGAATTGATGCAAAGAGAGTAGCATCATCTGCATATGCAACAAGCTTGTTTTCTAGGCCAAACCACATGTCATGTGTATATAGTATGAAAAGTAATGGGCCAAGAACACTACCCTGTGGAACACCGGATATCACATTCCTATAATCACTATGGTGCCCATCAACAACAACTTTTTGAGATCTCTTACTTAAAAAATCAATAATAATGCTAAGAAAGGACCCACCCACTCCCAACTGTTTCAGTTTGAAAACAAGGGCCTCATGATTAACACGGTCAAAGGCAGCACTAAAATCAAGGTCAATCATACGAACTTCCCGACCAAAATCAAGGGATTTCTGTACAGCATTGGAGATTGTAAGAAGGGCATCACATGCTCCAAGGCCTTTACGAAAACCAAATTGTAAACTAGGGAGTAGATGATTACCTTCAGCAAACCTATTAAGACGTTTTGCCAGAAGTTGTTCAAAAACTTTAGATAAAATGTGAGTTATGGAAATTGGGCGGTAATCAGTGGGACTTAAGCTACCACAAACACATTTACATAGAGGAGTAACATTACCAATTCTCCAACTAGTGCTATAAGCTCCTCTTCTTGCTAACTTCCGCAAAATAACAGATAACTTTGGAGCTAAGAAATCTGCTGTCTTTATAAAAAACAAAGGAAAAATACCATTTGGGTCTACACCTCCATTAGCATCAAGGTCCAACAACAGAGCTTTAATCTCACGAGATCGAAAAGCTAAACTAGTTAGTTTAGCGTCAGGAAAACAGGAATGAGGAAGTTCAAGTTTTTCATTACTCTGTTTACTCTCAAAAACATCAGCCAAAAGGGTTGCCTTTTCTTTTGGACAGTGAGTGACTGAGCCATCTGGTTTAAGTAAAGGAGGAACAGTTGCATCTACACCAAAGAGTGCAGATTTAAGGGTAGACCACCATTTATGTTCCTGAGTTGTACCAGAAAGTGTTTCTTTTATGGTTAAATTGTACTCCTTTTCAGTTGAGGCATAAACTCTCTGAGCAAAAGCTCGAAGCTGAGTATAGTTGTTCCAGGTCAAATCTGATCTGTTACCCTTCCAAAGATGATAGGCTTCCTGTTTCTCCAAATAAGCACGTCTACAATCATCATTGAACCACGGTTTGTCCTTCACTCGGTACCTTAGCACACGAGAAGGGATACGCCTATCAATTATGTTGACTAGATTCTCATTCAAAGGGACAACAGGATCTACACTATTATATAATTGTGACCAATTCAAGCATAAAAGATCATGTAAAATCCCATTCCAGTCTGCTTGGGATTTCATATAAATTTTACAAGAATATGATATATCAGGGACAGGCTGCTCAGTCTTCACCATAATGGTAAGAATACAATCGAAGATAAAATCATCTATGTCTGGATTCCGGTATATCGAACACAAATAAAAGTTGTTATGCCTGCCACAAACTTTTATTTCCTGAATCTCATGACATCCACATTGATAGCAGGACTTATGAGAAGCAGGGTACTCGGTCCTAATATACACCGCCATTCCCCTGGCCCTAGGGATGGCATCACGTTTCAACATTATTGGCTTCTTAAAACCAGTTATAAGGAGCTCAGATGAGTGCCTCATATTAGAAACCAAAGTTTCTGAGCACAAACGAATATCATACTGTCTGGACGCAACTAAGGTCTTGGATATTTGTATGAAGACCACGAATATTGCAATACAGAAGACGACATTGACGAAATCTAGGACGTACTGGTCCCAGATTTCGCTCAATGTCTCCAGACAGCATAAGAATTAATAGAAATAAAAAATAGATTAACAAGAATTATAACAAAAACAATACGTACAGAATTATAAACAAAGTGATTGATGATACCCATAGACTATAGTAAAAAGTCGGATAAACTGGTCAACATGGAGGAGCCAATACACCATGCAAGGCTAAATACCCTCCAGGATAGCCACTTCAACTGAAGGGAGGACAGTAAGGTTGGTTTTGAGAAGAAAAATAATCAGAAAAAGGAAAAGACAACCTCTTGATAAACCACCAGGCATCCATGGCCCTTCTATTAAGCCTGCCCAACACACCATTTCAAAAAAACAAGAGGAAGAAAAAAAAATAAGATAGAATAGTGTGCCTGAGTGTACCTTCAAGCAAGAGAACTCCAACCCAAGACAGTGGAAGACCATGGTACAGAGGCTATGGCACTACCCAAGACTAGAGAACAGTGGTTTAATTTTGGAGTGTCCTTCTCCTAGAAGAGCTGCTTACCACAGCTAAAGAGTCTCTTCTACCCTTACCAAGAGGAAAGTACACTGAACAAATTGCAGTACAGTAATTACTCCCTTGGGTGAAGAAGTGTTAAGTATCTCATTGTTGTCAGGTGTATGAGGAAAGACGAGAATATGTAAAGAATAGGCCAAACTATACTGTGTAAGTGTAGGCAAAGAAAAAAAAAGCCGTGACCAGAGAGAGGGATCCAATGCATTACTGTCTGACCAGTCAAAGGATCCAATACCTCTCTAGTGATAGTATCTCAACGGGTGGCTGGTGCCCTGGCCAACCTACACATATTGTTGTGATAATTTATGGTAACCTTTTAAAATAATAGAGAACCAAATGCATGTGAACGTATACCTTCATATTTAAAATACTTTCAAATTAATTCCCAACGCTTTTTCCTGAGGCAAGTGGGGGGGGGGGGAGCTGGGTTTCGTTGGGTGTTATTAAAAACTGACAAATAAGAGCATCTCATGGATTACCCCTTGGATTTATGGCGGTCATTTTCAGAATTGGATGGGAATTTCCCAATCAAGAACAGTATGGTTTGCCATCCGAAGGCAGGGAAGCAGTATCTATCCTATCAAACGAGCAATTAAAAGGACGTATGTTGATATCTTGAGATCAAATGTTGCTCATATATCCATCAAAAAGAATATATATATATATATATATATATATATATATATATATATATATATATATATATATATATATGTATATATATATATATATATATATATATATATATATATATATATATATATATATATATATATATATACTTTGATTTCCAGGTATTTCTTTAAAACATGTATATAGCACTTTTTTTTTTCAAACGACGAAGAGTAAGTATTCAATTATAGATCACTATATGTAACCAATCATATATTATTATTATTATTATTATTATTATTATTATTATTATTATTATTATTATTATTATTATTATTATTATTATTACTTACTTACTTACTAAGCTATAGCCTTAGTTGGAAAAGCAGGATGCTAAAAGCCCAGAGACTCCAACAGGGAAAATACTCCAGTGAGGAAAGGAAACCAGGAAAAATAAAATTTTTAAGAGGAATAATAACATTAAAATAAATATCTCCTATATAAACTATAAAAACTTTAACAAAACTAGAGGAAGAAAAACAAGACAGAACAGCGTACCTGAGTGTACCCTCAACCAAGAGAACTCTAACCCAAGACAGTGGAAGACCATGGTACAGAGGCTATGGCACTACCCAAGACTAGAGATCAATGGTTTGATTTTGTAGTGTTCTTCTCCTAGAAGAGCTGCTGACTATAGCTAAAGTCTCCTCTACCCTAACCAAGAGGAAAGTGGAAAGTGAACAATTACAGTGCAGTTGTTAACCCCTCGGGTGAAGAAGAATTGTTTGGTAATCTCAGTGTTATCAGGTGTATGAGGACAGAGTAGAAAAAGTAAAGAATAGGCCAGATTATTTGCTATGTGTCTGTGTGTGTGTAAGCAAAGGGAAAATGAACCATAACCAGAGATAAGGATCCAATGCAGTACTGTCTGGCCTGTCAAAAGACCCCATAACTCTCTAGCAGTGGTATATCAACGGGTGGCTAGTGCCCTGTCCGACCTACTACCTACTATATACCCTTAAATGTATCATATTCATTGCAGATAGGTAAAGGAAATATAAAAAATTGTACTAGTGGGCGGTGGAAATCTCCTCTCCTGAATCCTAAATATGTCCTCAAATGTCTTTAAACCGATAACATATCAAAATCAAATTTACTTCTTACAGATGCCGCAACTATGCTTTTGTCCACATGAATTTCTTTTTGGATAAAAAATCTGATATCATTATAATATGCTTGTAATGTTTCTACTCACTTATAAATAATAGCCTTGACAGTAACCGGCTTATGCAAAAAGAAAGAAAAATTGGTAATTATTTGACACTAAATACAAATAATTGACACTGCTCTTGACGTGCAAATCCATTTTTTTTACTGAATCAGACATTCAATAACTAGCAAAGAAAACTTATGGTTAATTCGTAATGAAAAATATACGATATATATAATTTTTCAAACTAATGAAAATAAAAGCACTAAAACTTTACTAAATTATATTAGGCAAAAGTAATTAGAAGAAACTTGAGTAGGCAGTCCTTTTTTCACAGTAACATTCTCTGAAAGGAAAGTGGAAAAAAAAAATCATGAGGGCCTCACAGACCCTCACCGTCAGTGCCCTTAGTACATGTAAGCATACTCTTTAAAGGATTATTATTTATAATTGAGCTTATGATTGGCTGACAATGTATTTGCTAGGGACATGAATATATTTTGGTTAAATCTCGTGTTTTTAGTTTTACGGCGGAGTTCCAACTCTTTGCTTTAGGAATATTGGGACCTGATATAGATATTTTTGTAATGCATATTATGTGTATTTCACATATAATTATCATAACTTAGAACCTAACAAGCAGATGAAAAATAACATGATTGGAATTATTTATTTTCGATACATAATTTGAAAAAAAAAAAATACTATGAAAGTGTTTAGTAATCACACACTTCTCAAAATTTGAATAGAATGCGAGTATTTCTACTTCTTGTCAAAAGATGGCAGCACACGTCCATTGTTCAATTCATATGATGTATAAATTATATTCAGCTCTAATTAAGTTGGGTATTTTTGGCTATTTTACAACGAAAATTACATCAAGGAAGGTTAAAAAATGCAAGGATTATGGAGCTCTACACTTTGTTTATTTCCATGGTCAATAGATGGCCTAAGCAGTAGAGTACCAAATTGTTAATTATCCCCATCATCTACTCAATATAGTTTTCATTATTTGATTTTTGTCGCTGTATGGGAATAAAATTGAGATAAAACAGACGCACGTGAACTTGGTGTTCCTTTTTGTCTGGCCTCAAGATAATTCTTAAGAAATTACAAATTTCACAATAAATGTAACAGAAATATTTCCTCAGCAAACAATCGTTAGTTCAATTCCATTTGGGGAGTCAGGGAGTAGCCAAATAGTGCCACATATACTGAAATCGTTGAGATCATCAAGAAATTACACAGTTATTTGATATAATTTTCAATTAACTTTTTATGAAACCAAAAGATAATTAATACGTTGAATGGTATGACATGTATTGTTCGTAAAAAGTACTTTCAATAACACTATTGTTACATTCTGAAAGGCATAATACCGCAGCTCCCCCATATATCGTTACGAGTTTTACTTTACCGTCAATAGATGGCATCAGAGGTACCTTGTCCCAACTAATGTAGTCATTTATTTGTATACCACGTGTGCCAAAAAAGTATGATAAAAAGGTAGAGGCTACATAATTGGTAATTGGTAAATTGTCCAACGATCGTTTCCTGATTAGAATTGAATATTTTTATCAGAAAATTTAGTTAATTTTTCATATGGTATCGCAAGCAACCTAAGTTTACTAATAACAGTGTTTAGTATTTTCTTTCTTCACCAGAACACATAGATGGTAAGACCTTGTACAAGTGACCAAGTTAACAATCATCGGCATAGTTAAGTTTTGTGGGACCAATTTGGGACAGCTCTGCCAAATGGAATTTCATTGAATGAAGAATATCATGATTCATTCCGAAATCGAATCATTTAAAGAGTAATATTTATATACCAGAAGATGCATGACTAAGGTGTAATTTCATGTTCTTTTAATCGGATTAATCAACATAGAAAAATCGAATACTGAATAAGATAATTGTCACATTTTGGTGTCTTCGCCAATGCCTGACTGCGTTGCGTCATTCACCTGCGAATTTGTTTGTTAATAAGGGCGTTACAAGTTGTGAAACAATTATAAGATAAACCTTATCATTATTTTCTTAGTAAATGCATATATGTCAGTAAATTTGTTTCTTGATAAAATATAGGTTGAAAGGATCTATTAAGTATATATATATATATATATATATATATATATATATATATATATATATATATATATATATATATATATATATATGTGTGTGTGTGTGTGTGTGTGTGTTTGTGTGTGTGTGTGTGTGTGTGCGTGCGTGCGTGCGTGTGTGTGTGTGTGTTTGTGTGTGTGTGTAACATTATAGTTTTCCCTTACCAGTAACGACTACGGTCTTCCAAAGTCAATTATAGGTTCATTTTAAATATAAAAAAGCGCTGATTTTGAGAGAGAGCATTTTGTTTTGATCAATTTATTGCGCCTATTGAGAGAGAGAGAGAGAGAGAGAGAGAGAGAGAGAGAGAGAGAGAGAGAGAGAGAGAGAGAGAGAGAGATGCTGATGATATCTGTAAAAGAATCACAAGAGACCGAATATACCTATAACAATAAGAGCCAATGTTCATTTATAAACGAAAAGTATGGATGTTGCATTAAGCTATTAAAGATATAAGACAATTATTTGTCAACATCAATTTTTATTAATACGAATATTGATTGCGATGTTTTTACGGAATTTGGTGCTGGGCATAGAGTTGAAGATGATAGTTTGGAGAGACGGAAATGTAAGCATGCATGATCAAAATGTCTCTGGGATAAATGAGAACATGAACAGTTTCGTTCTTTTCAAAACTTTGTTCTAAAGGAAGGGTCCCCTCTTTAACGATATCAAAGTTATTTTATATCATTGCCAATAAATCACAAGAAAGGTTTACGTTTTTTTATATTTTTGATTCGATAGAAAGGTTCACAAAGATGATAGATTGTTGGATGTCAAATAAGTTAAAGAAGTTAGGATCAATAGAACCTGAAATAAAGTTTTGGCTGGTCTAAGCAGTAATTTTTTTTTCCTTTTTCCATCGATCATAAGTTTAAGTCCTTGGTCGGGCAGAAATATTCATCATTAGAGAAATTTCCCTGAGTGTTGAGGATCCCAAGGCAGAGTGAATTTGACACCAAGGGGTAATTGTAACTTATTTGAAAAATCTAATATATATACTTGTACACACGCACACACACACACACACCCACACACACACACACACACACACACACATATATATATATATATATATATATATATATATATATATATACATATATATACATATATATATATATATATATATATATATATATATATATATATATATATATATATATATATATATATATCCATATATATATATATATATATATATATATATATATATATATATATATATATATATATATATATATATATATATATATATATATATATAAAATATGTATCACTAACACTCGGGATGTTAATGAATGTAAATACTAACCACAATGGCATATCATATCGAATTCTACCTTTATGAATTTTTATCCACTGGAAATTCATTTATAACGCTTTTTGGTGGGCATGGATTCCTCCATCATCAAAGCCTTTTCAAACTTTAGCACCCCACCCACCCCTCACTCCCCGAAAAACGCTCCTACGCTCCTGCCATGTGAAGCTACAGATCACAATTTGTAGTATAATTAATTTCAAAGCTGTTATGCATCACACTCGAAAGTTTAAAGGTAACGCATGTGCGGCAGAATAGGGGGTATATAATTTCTTGGGCGGATAGAGCCTTCAAGACAAACTTTTTTTTATTTTCCTTTTTTTTCAAGCCTCTGTACTCAAGCTAAAGCCATAGGTGACCAGGTTGTGTCTGCTAATAATCCATTAGTTATTTCTATGTGTACTCCCAGTCTACAATCCTCAATTGACTGTTACATTGAGTTCATTATTTTATCTGGTAAATATATTACCCTGTTTGCAAGGCTTTAAGTCAGAACCAACAAAATATATCGCTAATTATTCTTCCAATACCACACAGTAATTGACCTCTGTAGATAATCATGCTCTCTATTTAGGCTACATATCAACATTCTTGGCGCACTTTATTCATAAAAATATCACGGACACTAATAAGATGAGTTGCAAAATATGCGGTAAAATGAGTTGCAAAACATGTACTAAAATGAGTTGCAAAATATCTACTGCAATAATAGAAAATAAGATTTACTGAAAAATATAAAACAGGGAACGTATGCAATTAGGTAATTATTATTTTTTGCTCCTATGCTATTAAAAAAGATTGAGTGAAACGCATCGGCAGCCCCATATTTAACCAAGTAATGTGTAAATCATTGAGGCTCCTTAAACATCTTTTCTCTGTAATTCCTGAATGATGATTCCCATTTCCTTGCTGAAAAGCAGCAATTGGTAAATTTGCATAGTTTAACACATCTCTCTCTCTCTCTCTCTCTCTCTCTCTCTCTCTCTCTCTCTCTCTCTCTCTCTCTCCAAGGTTAAATAGATAATACAAAGGTGGGGTGATTTTGATAATAAAGAATATATATATATATATATATATATATATATATATATATATATATATATATATATATATATATATATATATCAATATACATATATATATACACTGT
>NC_090742.1:135696322-135706322 GCF_036898095.1 Palaemon carinicauda | reverse complement strand
ATGAAGAGTATTATATATCCGTTTGTTTAATGGTGGACTGGAAGCAAATAATGGCTTTAAATATTCATAATAAAAAAAAACTTCATAATTTCAATCTATCAATATTTTATTCACAATGGGGTTCTGTTACTAGATATTTCATATATAGTAAAAGCTGACTAACGAAATATTGATTCGCTTTGTTTTAGTTTCGTTGAAAATCAGGTCTGGAAAAAGAAAATATAATATGTATTTTTCTTTAATCAAGATAATTTTATTTCATTAGTATTGTTTATGATTAATCAGATATGATATTAGAAATCTTTTCTAGTAAAAAATATCTGATAAATTGGATATGATATAAGAAACCTTTTCTAACAGAAAATATCTGAAAATTTACCTCTAATCAAACTTATTTAGCAAATCAGCCCAAAAAAAAAAAAAATGCTACTTATGCCAAGATATATTTAAAAGAAATCACAATTCCGCTTAGTGTACGAAGAGAAGAAGTAAACCAAGAAGATAATCACAGAAAAATGATCAAAGGCCATGAAAAAAGGACGAAAAATCTTATGAAATGTGAAGGGAATTCCGAGGAAAACAATAACGTAGTGGAGTGAAAAGAATATTTTCAATTGATTGGAGAAAAACAATCCTTTACCAGAAAATTGGAATTGTAAAACTAAAGTTAAATGTATATTTTTCCTTCACTTACTCTACAATAAGAGATATTCTGAGAACTTGAATTTGATCAGCAAAGAGAAACCTTTTATGCAACAGGAAACCCTCGCGTGCAATGGATCATTTGTATAAAAAACAGACTTGAAATATGCTGCCAAAATACCATGAAAAGAGAGACAAGGCTTTGAAAACACTGTATTCAAATAACAAGTAAAATCTGACTCAATAACATTAAAGAGAAAGAAAATATTTTTACATTTTATGAATTAAGCTATGAGGTTATGGAAAACAATATTGAAATTCTGTTTTGATTTCATTTTCTTGAGAATACAAATTCCTTACTCCTTTGTCAATAAACTTAAGCCTAAAAATAGGCTACTACGATATCGTATTGCGCTTATATTTTCCATGGGAATAGCAAAAGTTATTGAGCATAGAATTTCTTTCAAGTTACTAGTAAACATATTCAGTTATGGACTTTTATGATAGATGGTAAAAATTGGAAACAAAATAATTTGATCACTGGAAACCAGACACACACATAAACAAAATACATTACTAGACAGAAAGACACACACACATACTCACACACACACACACACACACACACACACACATATATATATATATATATATATATATATATATATATATATATATATATATATATATATATATATATATATATATATAAATATATGTATATATATATATATATATATATATATATATATATATATATATATATATATATATATATATATATATACATATATATATATATATATATATATATATATATATATATATATATATATAAATATATATACTATATATATATATATATATATATATATATATATATATATATATATATATATATATATATATATATATATATATATATAAGGCGTGTGTTTCTGAAGGTACATATATTCATTTATTGGAATATAATAGTAGGCCAAAAGTCATTAATTTGGTATAATTAGAGATATTTAGACAGTAGTCTTGAAAATTAGGATCTAAATGCATGAAAATGGAATGTGTATTTTGTCCATGCAAACTAGAATTATAATTGTTTAAAATTAATCATCACCTTTCATGATTTTAACACATATTCATTTGAGTGAGGTTTCCATTACCCTTCACTTTAATTAACATTCAATTGTACGTTCAATTGAGCAAATTCTTTTTTTTATAACATTTCTTGTAGCATTTGTTGATTCTCTGTTATATCTTTTGATAGAAGTATATAGAATGTTATATGTGGTAATGGTCTCTTATGGCATATTTATTCTATATTAATAGATAAATGACTCTTTTTTTTTTCATAGTAAAAAAGTTGGTATATTTCCACTACACACAACATAGGCACACACACACACACACACACATATATATATATGTATATATATATATATATATATATATATATATATATATATATATATATATATATATATATATATACACACACATATATATATATATATATATATATATATATATATATATATATATATATATACACATTTATATCTATATATATATACATATATATGTATACATATATATATATATATATATATATATATATATATATATATATATATATATATATATATTTATATATATATTCATATATATACTATTTACATAGTTATATAAATATAGTTATATATATATATATATATATATATATATATATATATATATATATATATATATATATATATATATATATACATATATATGAATATATATGTATATATATAAATATATATATATATATATATATATATATATATATATATATATATATATATATATATATATATATATATATATATATATCTATATATCACGTGTGTGTGTGTATGTATGTATATGTGTATATGTATAAATATATATTCATGTATTTTTTATATGAATATATATATATATATATATATATATATATATATATATATATATATATATATTTATATATGTATATATATATATATATATATATATATATATATATATATATATATATATATATATATATATACATTTATTTGTATATGCCTATATATAAATAGGTATATTTATATATATATATATAAATAGGTATATTTATATATATATATATATATATATATATATATATATATATATATATATATATATATGAATATATATATATATATATATATGTATATATATATATATATATATATATATATATATATATATATATATATATATATATATATATATGTATGTATGTGTGTGTGTTGTTTATTCTCCTCATAAATTTTGTAATGAATATAACAGTCGGGCATGGTGGAGAAGGATTGATCTAGATTGGTAATAGGAAATTAGCTGACCTAGAGAATGCTGATGATGCCGTCCTTATTAGGTTATATATCAGTTTAGTGAGGTCGCTGTTTTTGTATGGCCGAGATTAGTGGTATAATAATGAAGCAATATCCAACAGATTTTATAGATTGGAGAACAAAACCCCCAGAAGAATTTTGGGGGTGAAATGGTAGTAGAGGATTACAAATGAAACTATTAGAGAAATTACGAGTGCCATATGTGGATGAGATCATGGTGACGGGTAGATGGAGATGGTTTAGTCATGGTCTTAGCACTCTCAAACAGAAATTAATTCAGCAAACATCTAATTGGACTCAAGAATGCACTAAAAGAGTTGGAAGACCTCAGCGTACATGGCTAAGGACTAGGAAGCGTATAGTAGGAGATGATGAATGGAGAAATATTGATCAAAAAGCTAAAGATAGAGATGACTGGCGAAATCTAATCGAGGCCCTTTGCATCAATAGGCTTGGGAGATGATGATGATGATGATATATATATATATATATATATATATATATATATATATATATATATAAATTATATATATATATATATATATATATATATATATATATATATATATATATATATATATATATATATATATAGATGAGTGTATGTGCGTGTGGTTCTTGGGCATATTACCTTAGTGGCGTCTCAAAACTGGAGAGAACGTCTCTCAGTACGAAGTGGGCTCCAGTCAGTGTTCAAAATAACAGTAAAAGTGCATTTACATTTATACATATACACATACATACATACACGCACATAATAATATATATATATATATATATATATATATATATATATATATATATATATATATATATATATATATATATATATATATGTATACATGTATATATATATATATATATATATATATATATATATATATATATATATATATATATATACATATATATATATATATATATATATATATATATATATGTATACATACATATATATATATATATATATATATATATATATATATATATATATATATATATACATATATATATATTGTATATAGATATACAGTATATGCATCTATTTACACACTCATACACAAACACACACGCACACACACACATACACACACACACACACACACACATATATATATATATATATATATATATATATATATATATATATATATATATATATATATATATATGTGTGTGTGTGTGTGTGTGTGTGTTTGTGCGCGCGCGTGCCTGTGTGTATGCACGTGCGTCTTTGTTTGTATGTGCATATGGATTTTATGTATTTTTAGATAATTTTTTCTTAATATATTTGTTTGTGTATCTGAGTATGTATTATGTCTGTTGTTCTATCGCCAAATAACTATCATTTCCAACTAATTCATATGACGTGTTAACAACTTTTACTACTGAATATTGTTATAAATAGATTGGATTTGCTTAAAGGTTACTCGTGTGCTTATATCATTAATATTGTTGAAATTTTCATACACCTTTGTTTAATTATAGAAAAGTGAAAGAAAAATGCACCTTTCACATTAGTTATAAAACCAATTTTTTTCGCAAAGGATGGTTTTATGTCCAATCTATTCCTATTATTCTTTCCACCTCACTACTTTATTGCTTTTCATCGGAATATCAATCCCCTTTCATTAGATTTTCCTCTCTTCTTTTATGGCCGGCAAACATATCTTTTATTCGCTTCGCTCTTTGAAGAGGATCATTTTTACCAATGACGTCCTTTCTTTTCAATCAGCCCTTTCTTTCTGTTTCTTTTTTCTTGGACCTCGAGGAATTATGATTTAGATTATATATTTTGTTGAAACAAGTATTTTACTTACTGAATTTCTCTATCACTTTGATAGGATTGTTTTTTCTTTTTTTTTTTTCTTTTTTTTTGACGGAATATGTCTATAAATGACACCTAATGCATTTTGTACACTGTTGAAAATTTACTAGCAAAACCGGTAAAACTCCTGGAATAAATGTTGCCAGGCATTTACAGTTTTAAAAACAGATGTATTGACGTAAAGGAGTGATATTACGGTCAACCCGTAAAAGATAATAACAGTGATGCAAAAATTAGGGTTGTCTGTATTTTACTGTAATACTGCTGAGAACAGTATATTTTTACGGAGAATTTCCGATTAGAATTAAACTTTATTTAACAGTGTACTTGTGATAGAATATTCAATGGAAGTTAGAAGTGTCAGGAATGAGGATGTTAGGATGAGTAGAATCAAGACAAGGGCAGGATAAAAAATGAGCATGTCAGAGGGACAATCGAAGTAGAAGTGTCGAAAACAATTCAGCAAAGAACTACAGTGGTTTGGGCTCATGGACACGTCGGAGGTGGAAGGGGGCAGGAGAAAGGGAAGGTCACAGTTCATATGGAAAGATAAAGTATCGGAAGACATGGGGGAAGAAGGATTAAGAGAACAGGTTGCCCAGGATACACCAGAATGGAGAAGGCTTAAACGAAACATTGACCCCATATGGAAATGGGTAAGGTCTGTAGACAAACAAAAGGAAGAAGAAGAAGAAGAAGAAGAAGAAGAAGAAAATATTAAATGAAATCCTCAAGTTGAGTATCTGAAGGCAGAATCAATGCTTATGAAGTAGAATTGTTAAAGAGCAGTCGAATTTTTTTTTTTTATTAATTTGATTAAATTCTGGATAAATCGTTCGGGTTGACCTTTTGAATTAAAATATAACCAAACGGAATATAAATTTAATTTACTAGCTTTGTTATTCATAATCAGGATATACTGAGTACCTGAACAGGTTTTATAATACTGTTGTATATATATATATATATATATATATATATATATATATATATATATATATATTTATATATATATATATATATATATATATATATATATATATATATATATATATATATATATATATACAGTAATTAAACATTAAACAGTAATTAGTTTTTTTAATATGCTAGACCAAATAATTTTGTTATATTCATATATATATATATATATATATATATATATATATATATATATATATATACATATATATATATATATATATATATATATATATATATATATATATGTATATATATATATATATGTATATATATATATATATATATATATATATATATATATATATATATTTATATACATATATATAGACATATATATTAATGGAATGTGATTATTTGAAATGTATATTATTTTAGGATTCTGTTTAAATGATATAGTTGCATGTTTAAATCAATCGAATATATATATATATATATATATATATATATATATATATATATATATATATATATATATATATATATATATATATATATATATAAGTAACTGTTGACTGAGTTTGAAATGCCATTAAAATATTCGAAATGCAATATCTTATATATCCGAATAGGATATATACTTCTTTCAATTTTTTAACTAAAGGGGAGAAGGTCGTCAGAATGAAGCGTCTTATCTCTTACCCCGATTCATTATATCCAATAAAATGCTAAAAAAGTTAATCAATCTTGAGACTCGCCGTCGATATGATAGTGAGTTTTTCATTGTTTAAATTACATAATTGATAATCCTACCATAGATGTAATGAAATTGGATAGATTTATTTAGTAAATAAACATCAAAGATTTTAAAAATATTAGGTTTTATCCGCTTGAATATTAACGCCAATATCTCGACCTATAGTTCAATGCAAATAGCCATACCTCCTTTTTCCAATATGTCTTATACCTGCCATCTAAGTATATGACGGATAATCTAAAAAAAACATACTGTATATTTTGAATACTTAGCTGTTCAACACATATGAGGTTAACGATATTTAGAAACTATTTTTCATACTACTTTTCGTGGCAGTTTATCAATTTCTATATTTGAAGATTTTACCAGTTTCCGTTCTTTTGTTACTGTAAACGTTTTGTTGGAAATATATCTGTAATTTTTTTACGTTATCAATAGTAAAAAAACCCTAAATGTGCATCCCATTTCACCCTATATGATAAAAATCAAGTGTCTGGTTATCAATATGTAAATACTTATGTGTATATACTAGCTCGGGTGGTGGGGAGAGGGAGTAGTCGTACCTTGGTGAGAGGGGTGTGCGTAATTGTGTGCGCATATCTATTTAAATATTTAGGCGTCCTTTTTCAAGGATTGCTTACTCTGGTAGCCTAATAAAAAAGAAACAACAACAGCAATACCGTAAATATAAAAAAAGGTGTCAAAACGGCGATAAGTGATTCCTTGATGAAACATAATTTTTATAATGAGTCGTGAAGTATAGGCAAAGGAGCTATTTATTAGCGAACACAAGCATGTTAGTAAGGTCCGTTGAGTTTTCCGTGTAACCTTAGCTTTCTGCATCATTTGCGTGGCGTAATGAGGCCGTATTTCTCGGGTCAATTGATGATGCAAGTACGAGCTTATAAATGGATTTGGGTTGAATGCACCTATTTTCCACTAGAAATTTTATGCATTCTATAGTTTCCATAAAACCTTATAGAAATGCTTAAACATCTTCCAGTGCCAATAATACTTCAAATATATTGCGAATATGAATTAGTGATGAATATGATAATATATTAAGTGGAAAATAGTGCATAACATGCAAAATACGCATTCTGTTGCAAAATGTTAAGTCTTATATAAATTAACCACGATAAGGGTACACATATTAATGAGTACGAAATTAGATATTTAACGTTAATGGTAAATAGATTGAGTGAAGGTGTTTTATTATCACTAAATGTTTTACGGTTATATTTTCAGAAGGCGAGAACAATTATCCTTCATTCTTAACTTTTGTTACCTACAATAGTAAAGTTACACTTTCTAGCCGATTTATTTGTGCGTTTCTAATTTATTCAGTTAGTACTTAATTCCCCCAAAAATACTTATAAACAATTGAGAAAAAAAAAAAAAAACAATTGTCAGTGACACAGGGTGGTCATGTTCTGTGAAGTAGGTCTGGCCTGAAATAGGGTGGCAGTCATATATACAATTCGGTTGCTTCTTTATTGATACTTATAGAACATTGGAATATGTTTGAATGATCCCTATATCAATATATATCTAGCTATATATACATACAGTATATATATATATATATATATATATATATATATATATATATATATATATATATATATATATATATATATATATATATATATATATATATATATATATATGCACAAAACTGAAACATGATATTCAGATCAAGAGAACCAAAACGAATGAAGGTTAAATATTTTGATAGATATGCACACACGCAGACACACACGCACGCGCACACACATGCATAAAGATTCTTTCCTTCCCATTCTTTCTCCTTTCCTAATTACAACACGGTAGTTGGGATCAAGGTGGAATAAGATAAGGTGAGTTACTTAGAGGTTCCGTTTTCTACACTCACGGGCATGACGTCACCTGGAGAGTTCAGGAGCCATTCTGGCCCTCAGCAACAAGGAACCTACAGAGAATGTTTACCTCATCACTGCAATTCAATTCTTATCCTTGTTCCACCTAAGCAACAACAGGCAAGTTACCTTGAATTGGATTCCAAGACATACTGGGATCTCTGGCAACGACGAGGCCGATCACCCAGCCAAATCGGCCTTAATGTGCTACTCTACAACCTTCATTAAAAACCAACAAGAATCAACATCCAAAAGACTAGTAAAGTAAGGAGAGCCTTCCTAGATGGATCAAGATCTGTAAAGTGGTATATTAAAACGACAAACATATTACCACACCCAATTGCATGACAAACACCTCGCCAGGACGCAGTAATCATCTGCAAACTGCGACTGGGATATCTATGCAACTGGCAAATTATTTTAGATAATGACAAAGACCCTGCAGCACAGCATAGACCAATAAGACCGTGCAAGTTCTGTAATCAAGACACAGAAGAACCTCTACAGCACTATCTACAGCAATATCAGGAAACAAGCCCACTTCGGCAGGATCTTGATCCCAACAATCCTGCAACTGCAACAGCAATTGTCAAACACATAATTGACAATCATAACACCCTCTCAGCCTTCCTCCGCAGCTACCCTCCACCGAGATAACAACGTTGCAACAACGCCAACGAGGAATCTAAGCGGCAATTGAAGAGAAATCTTCTTATCCCCCCTGAAATTTCTATGTTGGGAGCAGAACGATTGTTGGAGGCTGAGGTCAACAACTCGTACTCCTTATAAGGAGACAGTTTTGTCTTCCCGTCCTGTTTTCAGCTTGGAAATGGGGTCGGAGTTGGCGGCAGTCTTTTTGACTCTCAACATATCTTTCTCTCCTCTCAGCCAATCTCCCTTGCTGGAATCAGAATGGGTGTTGGTGTCTGAGGGCAATAACTCGTACTCCTTATAAGGAGACAGTTTTGCCTTCCCGTCCTTTTTTCAACGTTGAAAAAGGGAACGGAGCCGTCGGCGGTCTTTTTGGTATCTAGCATCTTTTTCACCTTCAATCTCTCTTTTCCCAGTTCAGGCACCCCCCCCCCCCCCCACCACCACCTTTGAAAATCTCAATAAATAAAATCATAAGTAACCATTATTTTTCCTTTTTCTTTTAAATATTCACAAGTACAGGAATTTTTTTTTATTCCATCCTATCTCTACTATTAAAACTGCTACAATTCCCTCCTTTCAGCTCCCTCCCACTCAGCTGAAATCTCACACTATTCCTCTATCTCACAACTTAAGCTTGAACCACTATGAAGTTTTTATCTTCACCTATATCAACATCTCCAACTAAAACTTTTCAACTACTTCCTGAGCTCTCCTACTTATCGGGACTTACTACTACCGTATAATTCTTTTTCTGTAACTAAGACTAGAGCCAGTGGGATCATGGGAAGGCATCCCCTTCCCACAGTCAATTACTTTTTTTCTCAAAACAACCAATCACAACCCAAAAATCTATCCCAATATCCTAAAATAAAAGTTGCAGAATATCCCCCACCCAACTACC